>NC_066892.1:8029921-8207421 GCF_022985175.1 Labeo rohita | reverse complement strand
CTAAGGGAAGCAGTAGGATTGTTCAAGAGCTCAAAACTGTCATCTGTGACAACCCTTGCGATGCGTTCTGTCAGAATGTGTCTGAATGCACTTTAACAGCACTCAAAACATCAATCCTCTTATTTTATCTCAGGAGCTTCACTTTCCAGATGCATCAGCACTTTGAAAATGCAATTCGATATTAGTGCTTCACTGGCATCCTGCTCAAATTCGAGCAGTGCCACTGCATTTTTACATCGCCCGTCTACGGGCTATTTTTAACCCGACCGAGACGAGATAATGCCCGTTTCATTGTGCGCCGTGATGTCATTGCTCTGCTGAAGGTCTAAAGCAAAACCTACTGCACCGCTGCAGGATGTGTGCATGCATTCACGAAAGCAGCGCTGATTGATCGTCATACGTGTCATCTAAAAAGCCATTTTGCCATGTGAGCACAGAAAAGGATATGGCTGTTTTTAATCGGCCACTTAAAAGGATACTACAATTAAATCTCATCATTAATGACCATCTCGATTCAGTTTAATGTCATTAACGTGGAGGGTAAATGCTTTTACAATGTTCAGAATACGATTCAAATCTCATAAGAGGGGCTGGGTAGGTTTTCCAAACATAATAATCATGGATTTTTTGCAACAAAAGAGCTCTGGCTGAACATGGAATTGTCCGCCTTCATTTACAAATCCTAATGCATGCGTGTATCCCTTGGTGACCGGCATAATTAGCACATTACTGTGCAAAAATCCATCTGTGCAGCTCAAAAGATGAACTGTAAATGTGCGATTCACACTGTCTTTAGAGAGTATCTTTATTCCTCCTGATCCCCAACCATTTACAGTAGAGGCTGTTACCTTGGTGACAGAAGGAAAGGTCAGTCTCAGAGAAACAGAGAGAGAGAGAGAGAGAGAGAGAGAGAGAGAGAGAGAGAGAGAGCGAGGTCTGGCTGGACTTACTAGACCTTGCAAAGATTTGTGCATCCTGAAAATGTGCATTAATATGCATGACATGCTGTTTCTGCATCGTTTTATTCCTGTAGTGTGATGTAGTGACTTTCACCGTTACTAATGAGCATACTTTGGGTTGGGGATCTGAACAAACCATTAAGTCTATTTATTCAATTCTGGCATGTAATGCCGCACTACATGTGTTACCGACACAAATGAGGCCTCAAATAATGTGCCAGTACATAACCGGCCAAACCACCTAGAAATGCCATAGTGGCCAGCAACAAGCTGACAATTAGGGCTACACTCTAATTTGGGGGGAAGTGTAATTGCGTTTTTTTTTTTTTTTTAATTGAAATTGCATGCATTTAAGAGAGCAGTGCTGATTGTCAAAAAGCCACTGTGCCATGTGATTACAGAGAAGGATATCACAGGTTTTTTGCACAATTGGACACCACAGTTCAATTGTTTAATTAAATATATTTAATTTTGCTGAAAACAAGTGAAATGCTGCGCTTGTTTGTAGGAATGCAAAATTTGACCAAAACGTTTGTGAATATATATCAATATGAAATATGATTATTATTATTATTATTATTATTATATTACAAATTAAAAATATATTAAACAAAATTAATGTCATATTAATGTAAAGAAAATTAAAATAATATTTTTACAGTCCAATAAAAATTTGCAGTTGATATTTAAAATGCAGAAAAAAAAAAAAAACATGAAGAAAAAAGGTTTGATGTGCTTGTTTGTAGGACTGCAAAATCTGACCAAAACTTTTGTGAATATATGTCTATATGAAATATGATCATAATTATGATGATGATTATTATTATAATACAAATTAAAATGATTAAACAATATTAATGTAATATTAATATATAATATTAATTTGTAATATAAGTGTTTTTTAAAAATTAAAATAATATTTTCACAGTGAAATAAACTTTAGCAATTGACATTTAAAAATGTAAAATGTGGGGGAAAAGAAGTAGTAGGACTGCAAAATGTGAAGTAACTTTAGTAAATCTATATCAATAAATATTATTATTATTATTATTATTATTATTATTATTATTATTATTATATCACACATTCAAAATATCAAGCAAAATTAACGTAATACTTCATATATTACATTAATTAGTAAAATAAGTGTTTAAGAAAATTAAAGAAGTATTTTCCAGTAAAATTGTGACATTTAAAATGCAGGAAAAAAAAGAAAAATTTAAAAAAAAAAAAAAAAAAAAAAAAAAACGCTGTGCTTGTTTGTATGACTGCAAAATTTGACCAAAACTTGAAATCAAAATGAAAAATAATTTTTTAAAAATTTAAAAATATTAAACAAAATTTATGTAATATTCCTATATTATATTAATTTGCAATATAAGTGTTTAAGAAATTTTAATATTTTTACAGTCTGAAAATTTTAAATTGACATTTTAAATGCAAAAAAAAAAAAGAAAAGAAAAGAAATGTGCTGTGCTTGTTTGTTGGACTGCAAAATTTTACCAAAACGTTTGTGAATATATACTAATATGAAAATGTATTATTATTATTATTATTATTATTATGGTATTACAAATTAACCAAAAGTAATATAATATTAATATATAGTAATAATTTGTAATGTAAGAGTTTAAGAAAAATAAAATAATATTTTTACAGTGCAATAAAATTATTATTATTATTATAAAATAACATTTTAATAATATAATATAATATAATATAATATACTATAATATAATATTAGGGCTGGGTAAAAAAATATAGAGAGATTTCTCTTTTTTTCCACCATTTAAATGTTATATTTCAAAAAAGGAATTGGAGTAGAAATATAATTATGTAATTGTAACCTCACTACTATAAAAACGTAAGCATTTGTATAAAAATCAGTTAATTTCAATATCATAGTAATGTAGTACTAACTGACTCTCATGTATATTTTAGAGCATTAGTTACGACATTTTTTATTCTTAAGAAAATCTGGCATGTACTGTACCTGATATATATTGAAAATAATCCATATTGAATCAAACAGAATCAGAAATCAAATCAAATCACAAGCTGGTGAATAGTATATTTTTACAGTGGAACTATATACAATATCCATGTTTATGTTTCATTCTTACTGTGAACAAAAGCACTTTGAGAGACCGAAAACACCAGACTATGAGCTGCTCACACTTAAAGAATACAGTGCTGCGCTTCCCCATGAAACATGCAGTGCATACATTTATGTAAATATATCGCAGCCTTTGTAATTTGATAATCAGACTAAGTCATATCACACTTTTGGTTTTATTTTGATTATGCACGCAGCTCACTGACAATGCAAAACACATCTGAAACTGTATAGAAAGGCCTTCACAACTACACTCACCGATTTTGCATGGGCAACCACATTCATATTTACTTTAGAAAAACGCAAATGTCTAGTTATTCCTCTTGTATTGGTTTGCTGGAAACCAAATGCAACCAGTCCCAGTCTGAAATCCAAATTCTGATACTGAGAATTACAAAAAAAAACAACCTGGAGCTGTAATTTAACTAAAACTGATGGGTGTTTCAATACTCAAACGCACACATCTGCTGCCGTGACCAGTGTCTGACCCTTTCCCAAAAGGAGCTTTTAACAGACTATGTAAAGTACAGTACATGTGTATTATTCAAAGAGATTCTCAATAGACACCTCATAAAAAATGTAAAGTATATTCTTGAATAACAGCCCAGGATCTGTCATGTACGTTTTGTAAATCACATCGTATTACAGTAAGAAGTCAAAAATTGAGACGGTGTTCAGACGGGAGCTTGTTGCTCGCCGTTTCACTGAAAAAAAGGCCCAGTGGAGGTTCTGATGTTTCACCACGGTGCAGTCAAGGGTCTTTAGAGGACGTTTAGTTTCATTTCCTTCCTCCATCCCATTTCCTCATTTCCCCAGCGGGCGTCACTGCTCGGAAACTATCTGCCCAACGAGTGGGCGTCAGCGTTTGTGTTTCCCCCTCCAACCTAATGATGAGACAGTGACTATCTGGCATTAGAATGACAGTGTGAAATAACCGCACGCCGGCGATTCTGCAGCAAACCAGATGCTCGCGAGCGGGTGCAAATAAGAGGGCTCG
Organism: Labeo rohita; assembly: GCF_022985175.1. NCBI lineage: Eukaryota > Metazoa > Chordata > Actinopteri > Cypriniformes > Cyprinidae > Labeo > Labeo rohita. The sequence goes on along the minus strand of NC_066892.1, from coordinate 8,203,349 downwards.
TGTGCATTACGTGCATTTGTAATGCAGATAACTTCACTGTTTGATAATGAAATCTTGCATGACATCCCGCATGACTTAACTCTCCCTGACATCTGTCGATATCTAAATAAAGTTCTGACGCGCCGCCAAACACCTGTTGCCATTTCCTTACAGTCTTCTCAAAAGAGCACACGTTGAACGGAAGAAACCCATAAACCAACCGTCTGATTTGACGCAGTGCGTGAGAAACGCGCTTGCCTTTGTGGCTTCCTCAAACTTGCACTTCCACGTTTCATGTTTCAAACTTGCCCTGAAGCTTCTGTGTTGTTCTAAAGCTGTACTGTATGTAGGCCCGAGAGAATCCGCTAACTGCTTTTTGCATTTTCTCAGCTGATTTTAAAGCACAAATCTTCAGAAGTTGATATATTTAGATATGGAATTTACAATATAATTATGTAATTAAAAGTTACTAGTGTTGGGAAACAATTAATCACGATTAATCGTATCCAAAATAAACATTTTTTTGTGTACATAATATATGTGTGTCCTGTGTATATTGTGTATATATATATATATACACACACACACACACAAACGCACACACACATGCATGTATATATTTAAGAAAAAAACGTTGTTTATATATTAAATATATTTATATATAATATAAATTAGATAAATACAAATAAATATATACATGTAAATATTTTCAAAATATACACTGTATGTGTTTGTCATTATATATACATAACACATATACACAGTACACATATACTGTGTAAACAAAAATGTATAAATTGTGATTACTTGTTGGCCTGCACTAAAAACTACATTTAAAAAAATATATTAAACAGTAATTTTAAACTGCAATATTGCAATGTTTTACAATATTAATCTCTATGTATCTTCATTAAAAATATTACCAAGCTCACACATACATGTATATATTTAAGAAAAAATGCTGTTATATATGTAGTCGTTTTTGATCTTTTTTTAAAATATATTTATATATAAAATATTTTGAAATAAATACATTTATTCATTACAATTCTGTCTTTGCTGAATAGACAGTTCCAAACAAAATGTATTTAAAAAAATAAATAAAAACATTGAAAAGATCTTTACTCTCTTTTTTAAATAAATAAAACTATTAATTTATTTGAAAAAATGACCCCAAAACTATTAAAACATATATATAACTTTTTAATTCATATAAATGTATATATATAAAATTTTATATTATATATACATTTTTATATATAAAATTTATATTCATTCTTTAATGAATTGAAAGTTCAGAAAACATCAGTTATTTAAAATAGATCTTTTTTTAAAATGTAAATGCATTGTTGATAAATAAAACTTTTAATTTCTTTCCTAAACTACTAAAACGTAATATACACACACACACAAACACACACACACACATATATATATATATATATATATATATATATATATTTATATATAAAATGTTTTTAAAATATTTATATATAAACTATTTATATTTATATTATAATAAAAAACACATTCTTGTATGAATAGAAAGAACATAGAAAAACATTCATTTAAAATGTATTTATTTTATGTAAACACATTGTGGATAAATGAAACCATTAATTTCCTTAAAACATGACCCCTAATTATTCAAACGTATATATAAAATATGATATTATATAAATATTTATATTATATTATAAAAATATTTTTTATTATATATAAAATATTTAGATTTATATTATAATTAAAATTCATTATTTGACAATTACAAAATTCAGAACAACGTAATTTATTTAAAATATACTTTTTTGAAACAATGTAAATGCATTGTTGATAAATAAACTATCAATTTACCAAACTATTGAAATTACCCCAAACTACTGAAAAATCTTTAAAGTGACTCCAAAATGTATATATATATATATATATATATATATATAGATAGATAGATAGATAGATAGACAGATAGATAGAAAGATAGATAGATCTATTATTCTTTGATGAATAAAACATTCAGAAAAACATCATTTATTTAAAATAGAATTTTTAAAACTATGCAAATATCTTCATTGTTTTTTTTAACATTTCTTATATATATATATATATATATATATCAGACGCTACAGTTTCAAGGTACCTTCTTCAAAATTGCTTGCCTATATGTAACTGTACAATAGTGTAACCCCCTCCTCCACACACAAAACACCCTCTTGCCTGTCCCGAACATCAAACCATTACTGACATTAATTTCAGAGGTGAATTCGGCATTATATTTTAATTACACGCCTATCGTGGGGTGCAGGGAAACCCAAAGGGTCCATTGGGCCCCTGGAGGTGCCCTGATGAGGTGGGGACTCCGGCTTTTAGTTTGCTCTCTTCACTTCTTTTGTCTGAGCTGTTCCCCCGGGACGCCTGCGTCTGTGTCCCATGTGCTGTAATGAGTCTTTGATAAAATAGCTGCCAAAAACGTCATGAATAATTCATGCAAGGATTCAGATGCTGCCCTTAGAGATGGAAATTTCACCTCTACGCTCAAAACACTGGTTTACACAGACCATTTGCTCATTTTCTGTTCCCTTTTTTGCGTATGTTAATTCTCAATGGATAAACCCCTTTGGTGAATGGAGACGCTTCTACGTCAGTGCAGATGAAAATCAAGAACGCTAAAAGAAACTATGATATAACAAACCAACTGAAACAAAGAAGCACATCTGATGTAATCGCCGGCAAGGCGATGCTTCAAAGCCAAAATGACGTCTGCTATAATTCCAATCAGATATTTCAAAGTTCCACAGAATGTTTTTGTCAGTAAACCAGTGAACCAAACAAAGCTTTCATTTAAAAAAATAAGGCTAACCAAATGCTACTCTGTGACCACGCCACATTGACAAATGTAATCACAAAGTGCATGTGTGCCTGTCTAGACGCTGGTTAGTGTATATCCGTTTCCTTGAAAATAAAGGTGAATACTGTATCTGTCAGTTATGAAACGTCATTGCTTTGATGGCAGCTTTCTCCTCATGTGAGAGGGATGTGTAATCAACTCCAGACTTGGAGCAGATGGTGTTTGACAACACAGAACAAGAGATATATATCACAGGCTGCTGTTTTCAATAAACCAGCTTCCCGCAGATACTGAAACTAATCCTGCTCTCACCTGACAGGGTACAGCGAACGAGACCAGACTAAAAAGCTTTCGTCTAACCCTGACCCTGTCCGGTACGCTGTAGATTCATGGTTTTGACCGAACTGTGTATCAAAAATCATTTTGACCTAGTTGTACTCTTTTAAAATACATTTTCTGTCATAGACAGCTACATAGAAAGTCAAAAACTGTCCTTAAAGGAGCACTCACTAATTACTGGCTTGTGTTTAGCCAGCTCTTAATATTCCCAATATGGTGGTTTTAGAATTTATACTTTTATTTTTATGTTTTAAAAAAACAAGCTGAGGACTGGCTGAAAGAACTACATGAATTTAAACAAATTATTATTAGTATAATTACAGTTGAGGTCTAAAGTTTACACCCCCCCTTTCAGAATCATTAAAAGTGTACCAAAATAAGAGGGATATTTCAAAATGCATTATTTAGTACCGACCACATAGAGAAGTTCACATATAGTCCACAAGAGAAAACAATAGTTGAATTTATAAAAATGACCCAGTTCAAAAGTTGACACACGCTTGATTCTTAATACTGTGTTGCTTCCTGAATGATCCACAGCTCTGTTTTTTTGTTTAGTGATAGTTGTTCGTAAGTCCCTTGTTTGTCCTGAACAGTTAAACAGCCTGCTGTTCTTCAGAAAAATTTCTTTAGGTCCCAGAAATTCTTTGGTTTTTCAGCATTTTTGTGTATTTGAACCCTAACAATGACTGTATGATTTTGAGCCCCATCTTTTTACACTGATAACAACTGAGGAACTCATACGCAACTATCACAGAAAGTTCAAACGCTCACAGATGCTTCAGAAGGAAACACAACGCATTAAGAGCCGAGCTGCATTTTTTTTTAATTTGAAGATCGAAAAAAAAAAGAACCAAAAAATTTATATTTAGGCAAAATAAGAAAAATGCACACATCTCCATTCTGTTCAAAAGTTTTCACCCCCAGCTCTTAATGCATTTTTCCTTCTGAAGCATCAGTGAGCGTTTGAACCTTCTGTAAAGGTTGCATATGAGTCCCTCAATTGTCCTCAGCGTGAAAAGATGAATCTCAAAATCATACAGTCATTGTTAGAAAGGGTTCAAATACACAAAATACTGAAAAACCAAAGAATTTTTAATGATTCTGAAAGAGGGAAGTAAACTTTTGACCTCAAAAGTATGTGGTTCCGTGTAAATATTTAAATTTGTATAATTAATATCATATATGAGACCCTGGACCACCAACCAATTGTAAGTAGCACGGGTATGTTTGTAGCAATAACCAAAAATACACTGTATGGGTCAAAATGATAATTTTTTCTTTTATGCCAAAAATCATTAGGATATTAAGTAAAGATCATATTCCATGAAGATATTTTGTAAATTTCCTACCATAATTATATGAAAACTTAACTTTTGATTAGTAATATGTATTAAGACCTTCATTTTATCAACTTTAAAGGTGATTTTCTCAATATTTAGATTTTTTGCACCCTCAGATTCCAGATTTTCAAATAGTCGTATCTCATACATACATTGCATTAAAGCTTATTTATTCAGCTTTCGGATGATGTATAAATCTTAATTAAAAAAAAAAAAAAAGATCCTTATGACTGGTTTTGTGGTCATATATAAATATTTCTAATGTATAAACATAACACGTTTTTCTTAAATATATACATGCGTGTGTGCATATTTATATATACATAATAAACGCACATACATTATGTAAACAAAAACTTTTGTTTGGATTCAATTAATCACAATGAATCGTTTGATAGCACTATCAGTAATAATATTTTTATAACATTATGGAAATGTAGCAAAACGTTCTTAGAACAAAAGTTAGCTGGGTCATGTGATGTCAACATGGTGGCGCCCATTAGAAGCTAGATTATTCTAGAATTTTTAATTGTCTTTTTAAAAGTTCTGTTACTTTTAATGTTTAAAACGTTTAAAATTCTATCTCTCTTTATATTGTTACTGCACTGCTCATATTAACCGATAGCGGGCAGAATTTAGCACACAAATAACGGTACAGCATTTTTGGCAAAACATCAACTTTCTGTTGCAAAATATTGGATGTATAAGTACGTACATAGCAGCAAATGCACCTTTTTCAAATACATAACAACAGCATGTTTTTCTAAGAATGCTTTAACCCTCCAATTCTAGAGTTTAACGTCCATTCTTATTGTAAACACAGAACTTCTTGCCTTCGTGTAGGCTATCTCTTACCTGTGACATCTGAGGTCTCAGGTTGATCTCCCTCAGGTTGATGGACTGTGGTCTCAGGTTGTTGAGAAGCTGGCACAGAAGGACCCCATCCCGCAGGGTCTGCGCCAGGTCGAACACCTGAGAGGACTCCCATGTCACCCGATGGTTCGGTGGCAGCACCTTGCAATTGATCAGCCATAGCGCACATTGTCTCCAATGCTCCATCCTGTCAGAGTAAACGATTTAACACCAATCCAAAAGCAAAGCGCAAGTAGCGTCTCCTCGTCCGATGCGCATAGCAGAATCACGGGCGATGTAATGACTGGATGGTGTTTCCAGGGTTGGAGCACCAGAGGAGAGTGACTGCTCCGTATGCTGCTGCTCTCCTCACTCGCTCTTTCACCTCTTATTTTCACTCTCCCCTCCCCACGCCCTCCCCTCTCTCTCTATCTTTCTCTCTCTGTCTTCCTGCTTCAGATGTTCCGTGTATTGCGCTGCTGACTTGACACCCGGAACACCCGGAGGACGTAGCCTCACACATAGTAGCCGCAAACTGTATTTCGACACTACATCAGGGCGCGAATTATGAATAGGAAAACATTAAGTAGGGGGATATCCATTTACACAAAGCCCACGTAAATATACGTTTTAAGAATTTGAAACATTTGAGTAACCATTGAAATTAGATTTACGAGTCAGTTTGCTAACAACGCCTGAGGAGCCAGAGCTGCCGTGATCACTGTTACATTTGGGTATTTTATAGTCTTTGATAACTAGTTTACTCACTGTATATACTTCAAGACATTCTTATTTTTTATTTACTTTTATTTTCTTGACAAAATCATGCTTAATTATTTCTCCCAGGGTATAACAGTATTAGCAGCACACATATTATAGTGCAACCATGTTTAATTTAGTGTTTTATGGTTTTACTAGAAAACAGTTAAGCTATAAATGTGTGGTTTATTTCGTCATTCACTGTAAATACTGAAATAAAACCATAGTTAATTTTGTAGTTACCATGGTTTACTGCAAATTCTATGGTAAAACCATGGTTCATTTTATGGTTTTACTACAAAAATGATAGTTAAACCATGGTTCTTGTAGTAAAACCATGGTTAATTCTGTGGTTACTGTGGTTTTAATTCAAAAAAACATAGTTAAACCATGTTTGTTGTAGTAAAACGAGTTAATTTTGTAGTTACCATGATTTATGGTAAATTCTATGGTAAAACGATAGTTAAACCATGGTTAATTTTGTAGTTACCATGGTTTACTGCAAATTCTATGGTAAAACCATGATTAATTTTATGGTTTTACCACAAAAACGCTATGGTAAAACCATGGTTAATATTATGGTTTTACTACAAAACAATAGTTAAACCATGGTTCTTGTAGTAAAACCGTAGTTAATTTTGTAGTTACCATGGTTTACCGCAAATTCTATGGTAAAACCATGGTTCATTTTATGGTTTTACTACAAAAATGATAGTTAAACCATGGTTCTTGTAGTAAAACCATGGTTAATTCTGTGGTTACTTTGGTTTTAATTCAAAAAAACATAGTTAAACCATGTTTGTTGTAGTAAAACCAGTTAATTTTGTAGTTACCATGATTTATGGTACATTCTATGGTAAAACGATAGTTAAACCATGGTTAATTTTGTAGTTACCATGGTTTACTGCAAATTCTATGGTAATACCATGATTAATTTTATGGTTTTACCACAAAACACTATGGTAAAACCATTGTTAATTTTCATAAGGGACAGCAACATAAGTTTGCCATAAAACCATTATATATCGTATAATTTAAATATCGCAAGCATATTGTGTTCTAAACGTTTGTCAGTGATTAAACAATAAACATTTCTAATTTGAGGGAAACGTAAAGAAGTAATGACTAAGAAAGTCTGCAGATGTCAATTTATCCAACTGAAGAACATCCAAACATCCATCTGAATACATTCTGTACGATTAAATCATTCTATGACCGCAGTCTAATATCTTTTCATGCTTTAACAGTGTAAGATTATCTGGATTATATGGATTATATTTGTTTCATATTCCCAAATACATGGCAGACAATTCAAAATAGTTTAACCTGAAACTAGAGGTCTATTTGTTTACCTCATCTGCAGTTTGTTATTGGCTGCTCTGAGTTTTTTACACGCAGCAGTACAAAGCAAGAGAATGAGTGTTGGCCGAAGAGAGCATTCTCCAGATAAGCAGCAGTGAAATAGGACAATTGCATTGTCATGGATATCCTGTTTCTTTCTCTCTGCTCCTGTCATGATGAAGCCAAGGAGGTCTTTATCAACACAACATGCTTTTGAAATGAAAATGCATGGTTTGGCACTGTAGAAAGCACTACGGTCAGATCTACAGATCTTAGACTAGTAAATTTGTCCTTTGTTGTTTTTCAAACTTTGTGGAGACACTCCTTCCACATCCAGCAGGCACCAGCTAAGATGTTTACATGTTTCAGAAGGACACAGTGAGTGAGACGGTGGACCAGGGGGTCTTGAGCGTGCCGTGACAGTAAATTAAACCATCTGTCTGTCATAACCAAGGTGTGTTAGGAGCCTAATAAGCTCTGTGAGGAATTCTTTATTTATTTTCCTTCTGTTTTAGGGTTGACTGAGGTTGGTGTGATGCAGGATGCTACAGCAGACCAGATTTCCTCAACCCACACTGCTTCACTCATCGCCCAGGTTGTGTTTCTATCCCATTTAACACCGGTATGGAAGGGCTGGACGTTGTCATCAATCACATATCAATCCCCAGAGAGAGTAATAACGTGAATCAGCCTTACTGTGACGGTGGGAGGGGCTTATCTGCAAAGCAGTGCTTTGTGATTGGCTGCAGAAGGGAAAGAGGAAGCCTGACAATGTGGGCCACCGCAGGAAGGAAGTGGAGAATGCAGGATGTTTGGAGCCAATGTCTATCTCTGTTTCCCTCCACAATTTTAGAGACTTGGCACAAGGCAGATAGCCCCCTCTGAGCTGACAGATGATCAAAGCTTCACACACTTGCCAAATGCTCAGAGAGACTCGGGCCCTGCTACATTGCTGCCATTCCAATAACTGCCATCCTTGTCATGACCCGCATTGTGACGGTAATTTATAGCCTGACGCGGCGTGCTAATGACAATGCTTCTGGTGACAATACCTGATGACTTTGCTGGGCTCTCTGCACAAGCGTCATGATTATATTTCACAGGCAAAGATCAAGGCTGCGTCTGAAATTTAATACAGAGATTACACAGTCACTATTTTTTACAAAACGTTCATTCGTTTAGTCAAAATGAAAAAAAGAAAAATGAGCATTTCCTAAAAATGTACTCACACTCAGGCCATCCAAGATGTAGATGAGTTTGTTTCTTCATCACAGCAGATTTGAAAAAATTTAGCACCTTCTGCAGTGAATGGGTGCCGTCAGAATGAGAGTCTAATCAGCCGATTAAAACATCACAAGTAATCCACAGTCCATCAAATGTCTTGTAAAGAGAGGCTTAACAATGAAATATCACTACAGAGCTTTTTGAAAGTCAGATATTTTCAGTAGCCTAATATTTTAATAATACACACAACTGAACAGCAAATCATAGTCTGAGAGGAAAAAGTACTGGCCCTTTACTAATACCTGGACTAAATTTTTTTAGTTACAACCATTTGTAGAAGTATCGATCTGCGTGCACCGAGTCCACTGCGGAAATCAATAACCTTGAGACCCCGGGAGGAACAGAGCCAGACATCTGATAGGGTTTCACGGCGTGGAGCTGTCAGTTGTGCAAGGACGGGGCAATGCACCGGATGATCAACAAAGAGGTACATAAGATAGAGACAGCTAAAGTCACTAGGGTCGCTGGTTTGTAATCGTGAGCCACAAGGCAAGTAACTGCATTAGCATTCAAAAACTGGGGTCGGTAGGAATTTTTAATGTTTTTAAAAAAAGTCTCTCATGCACAATAAGGCTGCATTTATTTGGTCAAAAATACAGTAAAAACTGTAAAATTGTGAAATATCATTACAAAACTATTAATTTGTTTAAAATAAACCCAAACCAATGAAATACTAATGAACATCATAGTGTTTTTAGTATAGAATTATTACTAGCATAATATTACTTACTTAGAAGTGCTCCCTCTGATGGCTGAGTAGTATTACTTCACAAGAGCTGAATGTGCCATGCTTGGCCTAACGGGATAGTTCAGTCAAAAATGAAAATTCTGTCATTAATTACTCACCCTTATGTCGTTTCAAACGCATAAGATGTTCATTCACCTTCAGAACACAAATTAAGATATTTTTGATGAATTCTGAGAGCTTTCTGACCTTGTATAGAAAGCAATGTACAGTAACTGACACGTTCAAGGCCCAGAAAGGTAGTAAGGACATTGTTAAAATAGTGGTACATCAGTGGTACATCCGTAATTTTATGAAGCTACAAGAATACTTTTTGTGCGCAAAGAAAACAAAAATAAATAAGGCATTTAAGCACATATGAAAAAAGACATTATTTAGCAGGCCTGTTACTACCAAATCAGTGATTTTAAAAAAGGTATTTTTGGCAAATCCAGGTAATTTACAATGGAAATATTATTTTTTTTAACATTTATGACTGTTATAGTGCCAGCTGTGGTTCAATCTGCCTTAAAACTTTGCATGCTTGTTTAGAATCACCTGCCGCATGTGCTTCGTAGGTTTCGTGAAGTTTTGAGTTTTCCTTTAGGCTTTATAGGATTTTGGGTAAATTTGGGCAGGCCCCTTTTCTAAATGACCCCGTTATAGCTTCCCAAAATAATTTGGGAATAATTTGATAATTATTAGCCTAGAGAGTCTAGAGAATTGTACTGTAGTGTTTTTTTCTAGATTGAGCAAAAACACTAGGACTAGTTCGCAAAAGTAGGTTTTTTACATCTTCTCAGTCATTTAACAAATGATTTGCTTGACAGCAGTGGTTCTAGAGGCAAAGTTATCCGGAATGAGGAGTTCTATTGTATGTTATGAATATTGTGCATATGTGTGAAAAAGTGTGCAACGTACAACATTTACACCCTTGAAAAATGCGATATCGCCCCCCCCCCAGTGGCCGATTTCTTTAAGACCTGCACACCGATTTTCATGTTGACAGGACAAATGGTTGTGCAGTTTTAGCCATTTTTATGTTTTTTTTCCCTCTTATAGCACCACCAAGTGGTCAAGATCTGTGATTTATTCCCTGTGACCTCAGATTGAGCTCTTACATAAGTGTTCCGAGTTTGGCGGAAATATCTCATTCTGTTCAGGAGTTATAGGCATTTTACTAAAAGTGGCTCTGCCCTTTTCAAAAATTTTGGCGCCTTTTTGCGTCTTTTTTTTTTTATAAATATTGATATTCATTCTCCAGAGAATCTTTCTGCACTGGTTTGGTTCCGATCGGACGAAAAACCTAGGACTAGTTCGCAAAAATCAGTTTTTCAAAAATTCCAAAATACCAGAACATTTCACCAGCTCACGGTCTATTCTGAGGCATGCGTTTTGTCCACCATGAGCCAAGGATTCCAACAGCATAAGACACTTGAGCCTGCCACTGATGATTTAGGAGTTATGAACGATTCTGTACTTTTGTTCGCTGTAACGTCCCCATCAATCCAATTGGGTTGAGCCTTGGTCACGTTGTAGGTGGTGTGAGTACTACCATCCCTCCAAGTTTCAATTCTCTACGACTTATGGTTTGGTCTGCATGATCAGTTTTACATAGAGATTGCTGATCTGTGACCATTATAACAATTACAATAGGGTTTCAGCACTACGCACTTGAACACCTAATGACTTAATTCAGCAACTTGAAAACTCTTTCATTTTTGTCTAAACGTGACATCATGTTTACTAACAATATCTCAGGACAGCTAATCAAAACAGAGAGTGAAACGGGGTGAGACAGTGTGAGAGCCCGCAGCAATGCACAATTTTAATGTGCAACGAAACACATTTTTTTTAATTCGTGCTCATGAATCATACGTGTGTTCTGAAAGCTGACACATTTCATGAATCAGGTTATGAGAGTCTGTTTTTGGTCTTGGTGTCACAGATGGCCTGCACCCTGGAGGACAGGGTGACTGGTGCCATCAGTGGCGTGACTGGGGAAAAAATTGACAAAATCAAGCTTTAAATTATTCAAAAAGAATGGCTGTATTAAAGGATTAGTTCACTTCCAGAATATAAATTACCTGATGGTTTACTCAACCCCATGTCATCCAAGATATTCATGTCTTTCTTTCTTCAGCCGAAAGAAAATAAGGTTTTTAAGGAAAACATTCAAGAATTTTTCTCCATATAGTGGACTTCAATGGGGATCATTGGGTTGAAGGTCCAAATTGCAGTTTCAATGAAGCTTCGAAGGGCTCTACACGATCTCAGCCAAGAAATAAGGGTCTTATCTAGTAAAACTGTAAATCAGTCATTTTCTATAAAAAAACAAAAATGTATGTACTTTTAACCACAAATGCTCATCGTGCACTAGCTCGACTTCACGCATTATGCAATCATGTTGGAAACGTCATGCGTTGTTAGTTCTTTGCCCGTGTACTTCGGTTCACCATCTCATTTTCTCCTCCTAAAAATCGCCCGAAATCATTGTTTTACCTTTTTTTGTAAAGGATGTGTGACTTTCTTTGCACATTCGTTTTGTAAACACTGGGTCGGTATTTCTGCCTACATCATGTATGACCTTTCCAACATGACTATGTAATGTGTGAGGTCAAGCTAGTGCAAGATGAGCATTTGTGGTTAAAAAGAATATACATTTAATTTTTTTTTAGAAAACGACCCATCGTTTCACTAGATCAGACCCTTATTCCCCAGCTGGGATCATGTAGAGCCCTTTGAAGCTGCAGTGATACTGTAATTTGGACCTTAAACTCATTAGCTCCTATTGAAATTATATGGGGAAAGAATCCTGGAATGTTTTTCTCAAAAACCTTGACTGTAGAAAGAAAGACATGAACATCTTGGATGACATGGGGGTGAGTAAATTATCAGGAAGTTTTTATTCTGGAAGTGGACTAATCCTTTAAAGGCAAAGGTATTTAACCAATTATTAGTAATTAAATAATAAAATCTACAAATTTGTATTGTTAAAGTAGTGCAAAATGGAAAAAAAGGTCAAATAACAATAGTGCAAATGGAGTAAACAAGTAATATTAACAAATAAACAAAAGCAGTGGCGTATAAAACTAAACTAAATATAAAAATATAAAAATTAATTAGAAATAATATTTAAAAAATATTCTGTAAATATAAATTTTTTTTAAAATTCAATTAAATTATGAAGGAAACATTAAACAAGCAGAATAAAAGTAGTACAGAAAAAACAGGCAGATCAGTCATTACCTTCATTCTGTGCCATACTGCTCTCTTTCACCACAATATTCAAATTTTGTCCTCCTCGATCAATTTATCTCTATTACTAATTAAAAATACTCATAGTCATGCTATTTTTGAGTTTCTGTTTTTTGAAATGTCACATCAGAGGGCCTGATGATCTTTCTTGAAGGGCCATGGAAGGAACATGGAATCTAGAAGAGAAGAAACCAGTGAAAATAATCACTTTTTTGCCTTTGTTTATGTGCTACAAACTATATTAATCTCATTTTGTCCTCAGATGTAAAGATCTAAAAACATTCTAGGATATGATGTAGATTGCTACTAAACTAGCTACAGCGGTAGCACTTTACACAGGAAGGCCAGAGATAATGAACCGAATAGTGGCAGCAGTGCATGTAGCCATAACTCTCGCTAAAGCCATGTACCCTCAGAAACATTCAGGCAACATTAAAAGGAAAATCATTAACTAAAATGCAAAGCACATGCAGTAAAACTTTACTTTTTTGGTATCAGATGCAAACTGCATTGTATCTTGTTTTTCTCTTAAAGGAATAGTTCACCCAAATATAGAGATTTACTCACCCTCAGGCAATCCAAGATGTAGATGAGTTTTTTCATCAGAACATATTTGGAGAAACTGACATCCAGTGGATCCTCTGCAGTGAATGGATACCACATAAACTGGAAATATATCACTAATGTGCTAAATTATGTGTAAAATATGAAATCAAACAGCCAGATGTACTGAAATGTGAAACAGCTTGTCTAGCATATGTTACCATAGTTTGTTTAAGAGGAAAATACCTCGGAGACATTAAACCAGTGTCCAATCAAACCATTGTTCCTTCATACTCATTTTCTAGGGCATCCAAACCAGATGAAGGAGAACTTAGCCAAGACTCACCTGTAATCCCCTGTTTAACTGCTCTGGAGAAGAGAGAACACAATGAGACTTGTTCACATCCAAAACGTGGAGAAATGAAGGGTTTGAGGCACAGAGGTATAAAAAACAGAGGGTTGTAAATGAGAGGAACCGGTTCACAAAATATTAAAAGACTTTTACTAGAAGTAGAAGTAGTGACACTAGAAGTACAGCGTTTAAAGCAGAAGTTCACTCCCAGAACAAAAATTTCCTAATAATGTACTCACCACTTTGTCATCCAAGATGTTCATATCTTTCTTTCTCCAGTCGTAAAGAAATTATGGTTTTTGAGGAAAACATTTTAGGAATTATCTACATATAGTGGACTTTTATGGTGCCCCCGAGTTTGAACTTCCAAAATGTAGATTAAATGCAACTTGAAAGGGCTCTAAATGATCCCAGCCAAGGAAAAAGGGTCTTATCTAACAAAAAGATTGGTTATTTTCTAAAAAATTGACAATTTATATACTTTTTAACCTTAAATGCTCATCTTGTCTAGCTCTGCGTGAACTCTGTGTATTCCAGCTCAATACAGTTAAGGTAGGTCAAAAAACTCCCATCTTATTTTTTCCTGCAACTTCAAAATCGTCCTACAGCACTGCAGAATACCGACCGAGTGTTTACAAAGTGAATGTGCAAATCAAGATCAAATGCCCTTTACAAAAAAAAGCTAAAACAACGATGTAGGACAATTATGAAGTTGACAGAAAATGAGATGGTAGTTTTTTGACATACCCTAACTGTCTTAAACCAGAATACACAGAGCTAGACAAGATGCATTTGAGCTTAAAAACTATATAAATTGTAATTTTTTAGAAAATAACCAATCGTTTCACTAGATAAGACCCTTGTTCCTCGTCTGGGATCGTCTAGAGCCCTTTGAAGCTGCATTTTGGAAAAGAAAAAGAAATCATCTTATTACTTACAGTAAGACCCATAAATTCACATAATCGGAATTCCATGTTTGACAACCCACATTTGATGTTTTTTCACTGAATAACAGTTTGTCTTATGTTATCTTATGTTGTTAAACTAATGTATATTGCATTATGTTAGTGCTGTGTGTTCTTGTGGTTAATATGCTGAGCTCTGATTCATGTGGCTTTCTAAATACCTTTTTTTTGTTTGTTTATTAGTTTTTTGTGGTGGTTGCCAATGTATTATAGATGTTCAAAACAGATTTTAGTACTTTAGTACTTTTTAACTTTTGTACATTTTTTGGTAAAGTTCTGGCAACCACAACTGCTGTAGTTTAACTGTATATTTTACTGTATTTTTTCCACTGTACAGTTACTTAAAGGCATAGTTCAACCAAAAATGAAAATTCTGTCATTAATTACCCACCCTCATGTCATTTCAAACCCGTAAGACCTTTGTTCATCAGAACACGAATTAGGGATGCAACAATACAGTTAGTCCACGGTTCAATACGTACTTTGGTTTTTAACCACGGTTTTTGGTTCCGTTCGGTTCTGATATCTTGCCACTTCAGTGTGGGTTCAGTACTTTAGCAAAAGCGTAGTTTAGTATATGCCTGCTTAATTTTTCTTTTGAGAGAGGTATTATTTTTTTGATTTTTTAGGAAAATAGAATGGGCTTCATTCATACTGGATGCCAGAGGGTGCCCTCGTGCAGAAAATCCACATATGCATCAAAGTATCACTGATGACCGTTCCAGCTTCTCTAATATGGATAAAAGCATCGCTATTGCTGCAACTGAATAAAAGCAAGATATAACGTTAAACGTAAGGACAATAAACACCCGTCTGCAATAATATATGGTTTATCTGTGTTCTTCAAGCCATCTTGTGTATTGTAAGCCATTGCTTATCGGCAAATATAGAATATGAGTATAGAAGTTATAGTCTGCCTCATTAGTTATTTCAAACACTCGACTGATGTTGTGAATTAAAAAGAAGTTATAATGTTTTTTATAACTTTTGTTTTTATAACTCTTTTGTTGGACAACAGAGTTAGAAAAGCTTATCCGTGCATGTCATTAGAATAAAAGATGCTCTGCTTGTGTTGCTTTTCCAAATATAACCAGGGAAGCGTTTCCTCATTTCAGCATGTAAAATTGCGGGCACACATAAAGCAAATTCAGAGAGAAATAAAACAAGGAAGTTATTTAAATGCAAAACTGAAAAACCGCAACTCACAAGCACGTATTGAACCGTGGATGTCATACCGAATGGTTCAATATTATATTGAGAATTGTGACATCCCTAACACAAATTAAGATATTTTTGATAAAATTCAAGAGCTTTTTGACCCTGCATAGACAGCAAAACAACTAAGGTAGAAAGGACATCATTAAAATAGTCCACGTAACATCAGTGGTTCAATGCGCGTCGAAGACTGACATGGAAGAGAAAAAACTGTTGAATAAAGTTGTTATTTTTGTTCTCTTTGGGCATAAAAGGAACTATTGTAGCTTCACATTACGGTCAAATCACTGATGGACTATTTTAACAATGTTTTTACTACATTTCTGGGCCTTGATTGTGTGAGTTGCGTTGCTGTGTCGGTCAGAAAGCTCTCGGATTTCATCAAAAATATCTTAATTTGTGTTCCGAAGATGAACAAAGGTGACCTTTTTTGGCCTGTAAGTACTGCTTTTGAACTTCACTGAACTTCAATAGCGTCTTCTCTTTTTTTCAGATGAGAGTCTTGGAGAAGCAGAACCTTTGGCTATGCCTTAGCGCTTAAGTTGGCAAGAAGATTGTGAATCAGCAGACGGCTTAATTGTACCCGTAAAGCCTCAGCAAATGCAGATCTGGCCAAATTCGCTTTTCATCTACAGTAATGGCTTGAGTGCTGAATAGTGTTTTATGTTAATGCATTTAACACACCAACTATCATGGAACAGCTGACAAAAGATTGATTTGTTTTATCAACAGATACTTGTGGCATATAAGAGAATTTATTAAACCACATCTAACATTTATTTTTATCACTGTAAAGCCACACATTTTAAGTATTACGTGTTTCCTCTGAGGTCAGTGCCAGCTCTAGTTTTGACTGAGCTGTGAGGTGTACAGTTTAGCGATGTGAATTTAAATAACTTCATCTGAGCGAGAGGATATGGAGAGATAGCATCACGTTAAAGGAACAGAAACCTATTTTGTGCAAGAGGAAGTTTCAACATTCATCTCATTTGGCATAGTTGCGATGAGGAAAAAACACCAGTGTAATAATTTACAGTTGGTGGAAACAAAAGAAATGCTTATTTGTTGACGCTCAAAACAGAATAAACTAGGACTAATTGTGCTTCTAAATTGATTAGCAAACTGAATGCAGATACTTTATAAAAGATAACAGAAACCGACTGTGTGAAAAAAAACAAATCTTTCTCAGAGTGGGAGAAAGCTGTGCCGCTTATGTCTATATATCAGCGGTAATGGGAAGACACACCTAAAGCTACAGACATTACATCAGAACAAACGGCTCTCACAGAAACCACAGACACACAGAGAAACTCATACTGTAGTTATTCTGTGTGAGACTGGTTTTCAGTAAATGATTCCGTAACAGATTTTAAATTAACTACAGGCATAAGTAATTTTAATGAACTGTAAATATATATATACACAGTAGAAGTCAACCCTTTCCAACAATGACTGTATGATTTTGAGATCCATCTTTTCACACTGAGGACAACTGAGGGACTCATATGTAACTATTACAGAAGGTTCAAACACTCACTGATGCTCCAGAAGGAAAAACTATGCATTAAGAGCCAGGGGTGTAAACTTTTGAACGGAATGAGGATGGGTACATTTTTCTTATTTTGCCTAAATATCATATTTTTTTCATTTAGTACTGCCCTTCAGAAGCTACAGAAGATTCTTACATGTGCCCCAGAAGACAAAATAAGTTGAATTTACCCTGATCTTAAAATTCTAAAAGTTTTCACCCCCGGTTCCTAATGCATCGTGTTTCCTTCTGGAGCATCAGTGAGTGTTTGAACCTTCTGTAATGGTTGCATACGAGTCCCTCAGTTGTCCTCGGTATGAAAAGATGGATCTCAAAATCACACAGTCATTGCTGGAAAGGGTTCAAATACACAAAAACGCTGAAAAAACAAAAAAATTGCAGAACCTGAATGACTTTTCTGCAGAACAGCAGGCAGTTCAGATGTTACTAAACAAACAAACAAAAAAAACAGCTGTGGATCATTCAGGTCATCATTCAACACAGTATTAAGAAAATAGTGTATGTAAATTTTTGAACGGGGTAATTTTTATAAATTCAACTATTATTTTCTCTTCTGGACTATATGTAAATGTCTTAAATGTGAAATATGTTACTCAGGTCAGTACTAAATAAAAATTAACATGCATTTTGTATGAACCCTCTTATTTTTGTAAAATAATTAACATTTTGCAGATTCTGCATGGTGTATGTAAACTTTTGACTTCAACTGTATATCCTTTGGGAAACACTGTTTAATAAATATACCGTAAATCTATACGGTTTTCAGCAAGCAGCATTTGTGATGAATGCAAACAACTAGTACGTAATCTTTCAAAACTGCTTAAAACATCTCCTGCTTTGAGAAATACATCTAGAAAGCCTGTGTAGTGAGCATTTCAGAAATGCTGCAGGCATATCCAGCCTCGTTTCTATTCAAGTCCAGGGGCCCGGGGCAGTTCTGCTAGGGGCATCTCCGGATCACTGGCCCTTTATGCTAATAAACATCAGTCAGACAGTCTCCCATGATTCACGCTGCAGTTCATTGCATCAAGTCAAGGTCAAAACAGTAAAGGGTTCAAATGAGGATTGGGAAACTCACAAACCACTGCGTAAAGATAACAAATCACCTGTAGAATACATGATATTTTGACGTCCTGTTCCATGCACCAGCGCCAGAGTTTCACTCTGGTTTTTCTATCCTGTCAGGGTTGTTAATTTCACCTCAGCTTGGAGTGCAATGTCCAAAATATTCCAAACGCCCACTTTGTCTGACTCCTGCCCGGTCTGCTCCTCCAAATTCACTGCGGATCCAGCGGCTGCTACCGTTTGTACTGAATATGTAACATGCAAAGCATATGTCTAGCATGGCCAGAATCATTTAGTCTCATTTGGGCCCAAATAACTTCCAGGCTGGATTTAATCCCACAATATAACGTTATACACACAATATATACGATAGTTACATAATACATAACGGTTGATACTGTTTTTAACTTTTGACGAAAATGTTCTTTAAATTTAATGTTAGTCTATATTCAGTCATGTTATGTAAAGTCGAATCAGTTTAACTCCAAATAAAATAGCGTCATTTAGCACAAAAAATATCACTTTTGATTTGGATGAAACTAACATAATAATATGGCCTTTCTGCAACACAGAGAAGGTGAAGAGTCATTGTGACTCCTCTGATTCAAAGCAAGTTGAAAGGACAGCCCTTGACCCCGACACAGTCGGCCAGTGAATCGGGCAGACAGCAGAGTGCTAGTATTGCGTTTTTTTCCTGTCTGTTTCCTCTGTTCTGCCACGACTGCCCTCCACGTTTACCAGCCGAACACCAGGAGGCCTGTGCTGAAACAGCAAGAACTACGAGGCACAACACTGTAAAAGATGAAAGCCAACCAGCTGACTTCACACAAGCTGCTAAATCAACACCAGAGCGGCACGGCGGTGTGTTTCAGTGAGGTCCTGAATGAGGAGTGTCCAAAACCGTATTGTGGACATCAACCCATACACTGTGGCTATAGGAGTTTGCTTTCCCTTCTTTGTCTGATGTGGAGGCATAAACTGAAAATAATGTTCAAAATGTAATGTGCTTACAACACGCATTCCTGTGTTCCTGCAAACAATTAATCTGTGTGTGTTTTTCCAAAAACAAATTCTTTTTGTAATCTTTCATCAAAATGTCATAAGTTTCTCTGCCTCTGAAGCAATTTTCTTTTCTGTGTGTCCTCTTAGGACACTTTTAATAATAAATATTCAATAATCAAATCTATTCCATGTTTTTCTCACGAAAAATCTCACATGTTGATTTAAAACACATAACATTTGTAGTGCCATTTAGGATAAATAGAAAAACTACAAAACATTTATTTTTCTTCTCATACTTAGGACTAAAGTATTGGTTCAGCTTAAGTAATTCAGTCATTTAGTTTAACTACCATCATTCATCCATACATCAAATCTAAAAAAGCAAACAAAATGGTCTATTTATTAATCTATAATGTGTACGAATAAATTTAAGTTAAGAATTCGCAGCTCATACCTTGAATAGTCTGAAAATGTACAATAATTATATTACACACTTGCATAAAATACCTTTTATGACACTGCCATCTAGTGGTTGGGTGTGGATGACTCATACTCTCAAGTTTACAATTACAATATAATGTCAATACATACATAAAAAAATACATAAAAATATTTATAAAATGTTAAATCTTTTCCATAAATGTTTTAAGCAACATTTGTTAAGTTTTAAAATAAAATAAAATTAAATAAAATAAAATGAAATAATAGATATACTTATTTTCTGGCTTCTTTGATTAAATCCCAAGATAATTTCACTATTGTTCCTTCATCTTAATGAGCAATTTACAGTACAGTTATTGCAAGAACAGTCTCCTAATATCATAATGCAGTTACATTCCTTATTCCAAAGCACAGTGGTGAATCTCTAATTGGAAAGAATAAACAAAAAATGGTGTAGAGATTCTGCTGGCCTTATATGAGAGTTTAAATGAACAGTTAATTAGAAAAGTGTAACAAATACAAATATACACATACTCATACAACAAAATGGCAAAAAATTGGTCTCAGAACCAGTGAGGCAGGCCGTTGATGTTGAGGTTATTTAAGACCTCCCTATTCCAACAAGAAGTGCTATTAAGAAAGCCAGGTTTCCCAATAAAAACAGGAGAAGCAGTACTGTTTCAGGTTTCATCTAACAAAAACAAACAAAATATTATTTTAAAATATGATAATAACAAGATCACATTGCATGTAGTTTGTTAAATTATTTATATAATGAGATGTAAGCTCATATGTCTTCATGTTAGACTTACCGATCCAAAATTGCACATCTCAGAACCTAAAATAAAATGACAAGAGTTAAATACACGGTTTATGCATTCTATTATTTAAATAATAAATGTACAAATAAAAATTTTCAAAATCTTATAATAATAATACACTACTGTTCAATTTTAAGGTTAGCAAGAATTTCTATTTTAATTAAATAACTTCATAAATGCTGTTCTTTTTAACCTTTTATTCAACGAATCCTAAAAATAAAAAATACTGATACATTTCAAAATTTATGATAATGTTTCTTGAGCAGCAAATCATCATACTAGAATGATTTCTGAAAGAATGTGACTGAAAACTGCTTTGCCATCAAAGAAATAAAATTAGATTTTGAAAAAAATTAAAATAAGAATTATTTAAAATTATAACAAAATTTTTCTGTATAAAAAGAATGAATTAAATAATGATATGTATTTTTTAAATATATTTAAAACTCTTACATTTATGTAGTAGATATAAATATATTTTTCAAAATAACTTTATGTGAATACAGCGTTACCTTTTTTCTTGGAGCGCAGGTTAAGATCTTGAAGAATATATATCAGGGCCTCCCAGGTAACAAAACCTCCCAAAACTTTCAACATCCATCCATCCTCCTTATGTTCTTCAAACAGTGCCAGACCAGTGAAAATCGCAGCAACTGTGTTACAGAATAAAAAGAGGCTGTTTTTTCTTCTAAGCAAATAGAAGAGGTTGATAAGGATGATAAAGTTGTTGTCATACCTGCGAGGCCTTTGATAGCTAAAGCAATGAAGGAATGAGCCCAGTTGAAAACAAATCTCCTGCAAAGAAAAGCAGCACATTAATAGTAATGCTTCCCTCATCGTTGTTACATTTCCTATTAGGTTAAGCAGAAGTTTCGCTCACAGTTCATGACTCGGCTCGCAGCGGAAAGCAGCGACTATGGGCTGAATAAGACTGAGGATCATCACCAAACAGCCCAAGACAGGATGAGCCCCCTACAACACACACATACAACACTAAATTTCACTTGAAACATCTGATGTTAACAGCACTTCAATTTTAAACCCTTGATATAGATATATTTTATATATCTTTGTGGACGTGTTTACACTACACATTTTACCCAATCTAGATTATGTAAAAACGCTGCTAAAACTAAATTGTGTTATGTAGTATCTTCTAAAAACATCAACATTTCTCATATGTATAACAATATATATAATGTTATATAAAGTAGATTTCATAAAAAAGAAAAATTATATATGCACATATATATATAACTTTATATATTTATAAAATTAAAAATTATATAGTATATAATTATATAGTATATATAGTATATTTTAATAAAATTATGTTTAAACATTTAAATATATGTATGTGTGTGTGTAATTAAACTATATTTAATAAAAAATGTTTATATATTTATATATATATATATATAAATACATAATATATATAATTAAATTTAATTTATATGAAATTTACCATATATATATATATATATATATATATATAAATAATTATATTATATTAATTATTAGAATTATATAAATAATTAAATTTAG
Source organism: Labeo rohita (assembly GCF_022985175.1). Classification (NCBI taxonomy): domain Eukaryota; kingdom Metazoa; phylum Chordata; class Actinopteri; order Cypriniformes; family Cyprinidae; genus Labeo; species Labeo rohita. Next base: position 8,181,127 of record NC_066892.1, on the reverse strand, counting down.
CATTTATTATTATTAAAGTATATTTAAATTGTATTTAATACAAATTATATATATTTTTATATATATTATATATAATATAAAAATTAAATTAAAAATTATAAAAAATATTAAAAATTATATATATACATATATATACATACACACTGCATAATACATATATATATAATACATATATATAATTTATATTTAATTATATATATATATATATATATATAATTTTAATTTCATTTTTTATTTTCATTTATGAAAGTATATTTAATTAAAAAACATATAATTGATTTCTTTTAGCTTACCCCACTCCAATCCCGTGCATAAGAAAACACCAGTATGAAAGCAATGGCCGTGGCAGTGACTGACAGAACCATGAAAGACACGTGGGCCTTTGGAAGAAGAAATAAACCGTATTTAGTTATTTTTAACACATTTACCAGTTTAAACTTACTGGAGGTCTTTACCAACATCACATAATGCATCAAAACTAGTCCATGTACACTGAAAATGTATTAAAATAGATGAATAAGATGATTTAAATATACATTGGCTATATCCAGTCCAAAAAAAATTGAGATCGCTGATATTGTGCTAACATGCAACTCAATATTATCAGTGGATTCATAAACTGTTGTACAAAAGTAATATTGGGCAGTAATCTGTCAAACATTATGTAATGCAATAAAGGTAGTTAGTGTCAAGTGATATTCAGACACTGTAACTAGCTTTTTATCTTATCTTGCTCACACTCCACACATACTCCAAGAAAGCATTTATCTGAGAAATTTTTCCACTGTCATGCTGATGTCATACAGATTATGTCAACATGACACATGTTAATCACTTACAAATAAGATGATGAGCTAGATAAAGCGGCCAACATGGGCAGGACTCCGGGTTTGTTTAAACACTATGATAGACTACGACGCTAAATTGAATTATTATTATTATTATTTTGGCATATACAGCTTAAATCTGTTAATTTGTTGACAATCTGATAATCCAGAATCCATATTTTTACAACCCTGATCCAGCCAAGTTCATGTCTGATTTTTAAGCACAAGACTTTAACATGGCGCTAAAAAATGTATATCTTGCATGCTACAAAAACATTTGTCAAACGCATATGCATTTAACTGCATGCAATCTGAAATATGGTTAGTAAACATGCCTACAATACCTAAATGAATGGATCAGAATTTACCATCTGCACGCATCAGTCTGAAAGATTTATGTAAAAAACAGATTGCAACTTACCATAAACCAGAAATCTTTGCCGCAGCAACCATAGTCCTTGGCAGCTCCCTTTAAATAGCGTGCTATGAGCATCCCTATACTGCCCGTGGTCATCCAGGAGATCAACATAAGGCAACCTGGAGCAGATCAGTATCATCAGGACCACAACAACACTGATGTGATGCTCTAATGTGGACCAAGTGGATCCTGTCTGCCATGATGTACTCACCGTGAGCTTTAATAATCGCTGGGAATTCTTCAGCACTTGTGATGATCTGGCTTGGATCCTGTAAATTAACCTTGGTACTGGTGACATATTTATTCGTGTGGATCCCGATGTTACCTACAAATGAAGATAAACTTGAGTTAGATGACCAAAATGAAGATACTGTCATTATTTCATGTGAATAGAGACAGTCAAGCTTAGAAAAGCACCATAAAATTAGTTCATATTACAAATCTTCTGAAGATTTCTTTGAGAGATTTTTATTATTGACTGACAATCTTACATATGAAAAATTTTAATAAGAAAATTTACTGTTTATTTTACATTCCTGTTCCGCATGTACATACTACGTACTTACTATAGTAATTACAATAACTGGGTAATAACTAGTAATAACCCATGTAGCTGCCTAAGCACACTGTAAGAAAACATAATGTAAAATTTCATATATTAAAACAAAATGTTGTCATTGTTTACTAAAACTAAATCTATTAAAAATAGTTCTTATTACAGAAATAAAATAATAAAATTAAATTAAATTAAAAAAAAAAAATAATAATAATAAAATTAAATAAAATTAAATTAAATTAAATATTGCCTTGGCACCTAACTGAATTATGTATCACTATTACTAAAACTAAAACCGAAACAAATAAAAACAAAACAAATAGGAATGTTTAAAAAAGTACTCGTACTGTACACATACTGTAAAATAAAGTCTAACCTACTTTTCATATATTAAAACAAAATGAAAGCTTTACATCAGTGTTGTAATTATTAATTAAATTAAAACTATTAAAAATAGTTTTTATTACAAAAATCACTAAAATAAAATTAAATAGAATACTAAAATTAAATAAAATTAAATAAAATTAAAAAATAATAAAATCTGAATCTAAATTAAATTAAATGTTGCCTTGGCAACTAACTGCATTAAAGTATCACACTTTATTTTATTACAGAAATAAACTAAAATAAAACAATATATTTAATATAAATAAATTTTAATTTTACATTTAAATAATAAATAAAATAAAATAAAATAAAATAAAATAAAATAAAATGTGGCACCTAACTGAATTAAGTATCACATTTTATTTTATTTACTTTTATTTTATTACAGAAATAAACTAAAACCAAAAAATAAAACAAAATTAAATTAAATCTAAATACAATAAAATATAATAAAATAAGATGTTGCCTTGGCACCTAACTAATTTAAGTATCACTATTACTAAAACTAAAACCGAAACAAACGAAAAAACACAAACAAACAGAAATGTTTTTAAAAAGTGTAACCTATTTTTCATGTATTAAAACTGAATGAAAACATTACATCAGTGTTGTCATTACCAACTAAATCTATTAAAAATATTTTTTTATTTCAGAAATAAGGCTGAAAATAAAATAAAATAATAATATAAAATAAAATAATAAACAAAATTAAATTAAATTAAATTAAAACTAATTACTAAAACTAAAACTGAAACAAAAATAAAACCAAATAGAAGATTTGTTTAACAAAAAAAATGGCAAAAGCATATTGATCATACACAGAACCACACACAACCTTGACTGTTGGAGGGTCCGGCAGCAATCATGAGGTAGTACTCCCTGGTAGACGTTGCTCTACTTCCAGTGTTGATGGCATTACGTGAAGTAAAAGAACAATTGATAGTATTTCCATTCAGCACTGTATTGACATTAGTCACATTCCCCTGTAAACACACAGAATATGTGTGAGTGATGATATCAAATTACATAACAGTTAGAAATGGTGCAACACTAGAGGAATGTACCGGTGGGAGAATAGTCGGAGCTGTTTTTCCTGTGGAAAAAGCGTACTGCACTCGGAGGCTGCCGCTGCTGTCTTTACCACAGATGTAGATGTCGTCATTGCCCTGAAAATACAAACAAAACAATGCAAACTTTTTTCATTGTTCCTGGAAATTCTGCTGCAATATTTTTAGACAAACAAAGATGATATTCCCACCATTTCCTGGTCATCTGAAAACCCAATAGCAACGTATCCATCAGCTTGCCCAAACATTTCGATCCTCATTTCTGATTGGTTAGATGATGTCTGAACTGCCATGAAGTAACAGGCTGTGCTGGCAGTCGGGTCGCAGTTGCTGGGCTGACTGAAGCAGACTTTTGTTTTCCCACAATCAGGATTTGATGGAACCTGAAATGAACAGAGCCATTTCTGCTGAATACAGTACATACAGTACAAAGAGATAGATAAATCCTTTTCCTAGTTGTCATGTTTGTTTAGGTTTAAAATAAAAGCTAGACTTACAGTCGGGGCTGCGGTTGCTGTTCCTGTATATGTCACAACAGAACTCTTGACACCAACCCAAAAGGTAGAAGCATTTTTTACAAACGTTGCTCTGAAATACAACCCCAAATGTTTCATTAGTAATCACACCAAGAAATAAAAATAAAAATTAAAAATAAGTATCATACAAATGATAAACACATTAAAAATTATACCTGAATTCAATATCGCCAAGCTGTCCAGATGTAGGCGCTGTCCAATTCGCTTGAATTGTAGTTTTTTTACTGTCTGATGTGTGAGAGACTGCTCTACCCTGAATAATATAATATTATAAATAACAGTATAATATTAAAAATGGATATGTCTGATAATTAGTTATTTTAATAATAATAAAACAAAAGGCTACATTAATCAATTTCATCCCATACTAGCTTTTTAGTAAAATCAATGTGAAAGAATTTAAATACAAATATGTATATACACTACCAGTCAAAATTTTTTGAACAATAAGAAGTCTTTTCTGCTCACCAAGCCTGCATTTATTTGATCCAGAGTACAGCAAAAATAGTAAACTTTTGAAATATTTGTACTATTTAATATAACTGCTTTCTCTTCGAAAGAATTTTAAAATGTAATTTATTCCTGCGATTCCAAAGCTGAATTTTTAGCATCATTACTCCAGTCACATGATCCTTCAGAAAGCATTCTAATATTCTTATTTTCTGCTCAAAAAAAAGAAAAAAAAGTAATATATTATTATGTTGAAAACTGCTGAGCAGAATATTTTCAGGTTTCTTTGATAAATAGAAAGTTCAGATGAACAGCATTTACCTAAAACAGAAATCTTTTGTAACATTATAAATGTCTTTATCATCACTTTTAATGATTTTAAAGCATCCTTTCTAAATGAAAGCATTAATTTCTATCATTTCTTTCCCAGAAAAAAAATAAAATAACTGTAGCTTTTAAAAATTTAGCTTTGATCACAAGAAAAAATATATTTTAAAATATACTTAAATAGAATACAGTTATTTTAAATAGTAAAAATATTTCTGTAAATATTTCTAATTTTTGAGCAGAAGAGAATTCTTTAAAAAATATTATTAATAAAATAAAATAAAATTAAATTAAATGAAATTAAAATAAAATATTGCCTTGGCATCTTACTGAATACCCTAATAAACTAAATTAAGAATACTAAAACAAAAATAAAAACAAAGTACACGTACACGTGCTGTAAAATAAATTGTAAGTACATCAGTTTTGTCATTGTTACCTAAAATTAAAACTATTAAAAATAGTTTTTACTATAGAAATAAGGCTAAAACTAAATTAAATGACAAAAATAATTTAAATAAAATGCTGCCTCAACTGTTTTAAATAATGTTGATAATAATATTAATAATAATAAATGTTTCTTAAACAGCAAATTTGCATATTAGAATGATTTCTGAAGGCTCATGCGACACTGAAGACTGGAGTAATGATGCTGAAAATTTTGATTTGATCACAGGAAAAAATTACATTTTAAAATATATTCAAATAGATAGCAGTTATTTTAAATAGTAAAAGTATTTCTGTAAATATTTGTTATTTTTAAGCAAAAAAACAAAAAACAAAAAAAACATTACAAGTCCTACAGTTCAAAAACTTTTGACTCGTAGTCTGTAGATTGTAGCCAAAGATAAACTCACAGCCATTCCATCACAGGAGAGGAGCTGTGCATTACTGCCTGTCACATTAAAAGTGCCGATGGATGTAGTTGATCCGACTTGACGTGCTTGTAACATAAACCCTTCAAATTGATCCGCTGATTGGTTGTTTAGTGACACTGTGAAAGAAGAAAAAGTCTTGCTGACATAGAGACAGACCCTGATCTACCTTACATGAACTGATAAGTGTTTGGCTGTCATATGTTGGCTGGCTGTAAACAACATTTCACTTATTACTGCCAACAGTGACTCAACATAATCTGTGTAAAACAGATTGGACAGGAAATTTAAAATCATACATAGTGTTGTGTAGTATACTCTCAGAGCTGGGTAGATTACTTACAAATTTTAGTCCATTACTAATTCCAAATTACCTGACAAAAATTGTAGTTAGCAAAGAAATTCATTACGTTACATTATATTACACAGAATGTAATCAGACCAATTTTTTTTTGATTACTTTGGACCTAACTTGTTTATCACATTGATTTAAATGAGACATTTATTGTTATTGACAACATCAAGTGCATTAAACATTATTTCACATCAAGGTTTCCCAAATTTGGATTCATAAAGTAGCTGCAGGTGGTATGTGTATTTAATGAAAAGCAAATAATTAATTAAATCATAAAATTACGAAATTAAAACAAATCATTTTAGAATGACAGAAATCAAAATAAAACAGTTAAAAAAATTATATTTTACTTGTGTACTTGCATGGCACGTAACCATTAACAAACATCAGAAACTGTGAGCAATGTGCAAATGTGATATGAAATTATTAAAATATTTATGTTAAAATTTCAAGGGTCCTTTAAATTTTAAATACGAAAAAGAAAAATTAAGGAGAATCAATAAATCATGAGTTATTCATTGCTTTTGTATGAATAACACATAATCATCTAATCTAAAAAAAAAAAAAAAAAAAAAAAAAAAAAAAAGTAATTGTAGTCTGATTCCTAGTATTTTAAAATGTAATGTAGTCTAATTATAATTACTTAATTTTGGGGGCCTGATGATGTAATCAGTTGCTACCCAGCTCTGAGTAAAGTATAGTATAGACCATAAATGCAGTATATTGCATTTAGTAACAGTACTTTTCAAATAAATTATAGTATAAGCATTCATAACATATGGTATAACATTTAATAGCAACTCATTTCTAAACGTTAGTTATAGTACTAAACAGTATAATAACAATAACATTATTTTAATGGCAACATTTTATTATTAAGGTCTCACTTGTTAACATTAATGCATTACAAACATTAAAGTTGCAATATGAGCAATTTTTTCCACAGCATGTAAAGTTAACACATGAAACCTTAGTGTAAAGTGTTACCATTTCCAAATAGCCATTAGCTCCTATCTATCTATCTATCTATCTATCTATCTATCTATCTATCTATCTATCACCTCATTCTGATTAGTCATTCAGGGCATTCAGTGGACAATTAGTACCCTAAGATAAATAGTAGTTCTATTGTTTTAAAGTATAAACAATTAAGTTTACACAGAGCTAATCAATCTATTTTGAAGAAATAACACGTACAAGGCAATTAAATAAAGGGGAAAACGTTTTCGCCACACCTTTACTACATTCTAGCTCTGCAATTTCATGAGGTAAAAATAACTTTTACTCGCTAAACAGCTACGAAATCTGTTTTCACAGCTTGTGAAAGCAAAGTAGGTAGCAGCAGAAGAAAAGGTTCACCTGTGATTTGATCTCCCTCTTTAAACGTGGTCTTGTCAGCGGTGACGGTGAACGGAGCAGGGCCGGTCTGAGCGCTGTTAGACCCGTGATTAGGCGTCATAGTATCACAAACTCCACTGACACGTCCATGACTGTAACAGTGCACGACCCCGACACAGCACAGGAGAACATACAGAAACATCTGTGGAGATTTACAAACTCACTATAAGTGATATAACCATATTCAGGAGTAGCGATATCAATGAACAGCGACAGGGAAGTAAAGTGAAAGAACAGAGAATCTTGTGGAAAAACAACCTTTTGATGAAAATTTGGTGGATGCTCCCGCTAGTTGTGGCTTTGTTTTGGTCTGAAACTATGTGTGCGCGCTTAAGATTCCAGTCTTCACTGTAAATAGTATTATCATTGTGGGCGGGGTTTACCTGAACAGGTAACTGAACGCTGCAGGGCAACAGTGGGTGATCCTGAGATCCCATGACGCAGATATATTAATAGGTTCTGAAACTATATATAACACAGGCTTGCTTTCAGACTCTGATTAAACAAAGTAGGTCTGACAATAAAAAGTAAAATAAAATAACCAGGTTGATTTGGTTACCAGCAAGTTTTTAAATAACAAAATAATATTCCTAAAAAATGTAAAACGCGTAAATCTACCTTTTTCCGAGAGAGAGTAAAATCTTTGCGTGGCAGGGGCAGCTGCCACAAAGACCTGCCACCGCCAAATGCGCCTGCCACTCCACCTGCCACCGCCATGTGCGCCTGCCACTCGACCTGCCACCGCTATGTGCGCCTGCCACTCGACCCGTCAGCGCTATTTGCGCCTGCCACTCGACCTGCCACCACTGAATGCGCTTGCCTCGCGACCCGTCACCGCTATAGCAAACAGGTGGCGCGACGCTTAGGCGCTGTGTGTTCTATTATGGATTAAACATGAGATAATGTGGCAAATAAGTGTAGAATTGCAAGGTCTGTTTCTTACATTACGCCTTCGGTGCTGCGCGAGCCATGGATTTAAAGGGAGAAATAAAGCATAAGTTAAGGTGGCAAATATGTAAATACATGTAGAATTGCACTTTCTGTTGGTTTATATGCATCAATCGGAGTGTAAACAGTGAGAAATGTTGTGGCAGGCGCGACGCTTAGTTGTGGCAGGTGCGACGCTTCGGTGCTGCGTGCGCCATTACGGATTTAAACGGAGGAATAAAGCATAAAGTAAGGCAGAAAATATGTAAATAAGAGTAGAATTGCACTTTCTGTTTGGATCAATCGGAGTGTAACCAGTGAGAAATGTTGAGGGACGCTTCTGTGCTGCGCGCGCCAATTTAAAGGGAGAAATAAAGCATAAGTTAAGGTGGCAAATATATAAATAAATGTAGAATTGCACTGTCTGTTGGTTTATATGCATCAATCGGAGTGTAAACAGTGAGAAATGTTGTGGCAGGCGCGACGCTTCGGTGCTGCGCGAGCCATTATGGATTTAAAGGGAGAAATAAAGCATAAGTTAAGGTGGCAAATATATAAATAAATGTAGAATTGCACTTTCTGTTGGTTTATATGCATCAATCGGAGTGTAACCAGTGAGAAATGTTGAGGCAGGCGCGACGCTTCGGTGCTGCGCGCGCCATTACGGATTTAAAGGGAGAAATAAAGCATAAGTTAAGGTGGCAAATATATAAATAAATGTAGAATTGCACTTTCTGTTTGTTCATATGCGTCAGTCGGAGTGTAAACAGTGAGAGTTTTTGAGGCAGGCGCGACGCTCCGGTGCTGCGCGCGCCATTATTGATTTAAAGGGAGGAATAAAGCATAAGTTAAGGTGGCAAGGAATAAAACAAGGTACGTTATGGCAGGTTTTGTGGCAGCTGCCTTTTACTGTTTACACTTCGGTTGATGCACTTAAGTAAACAGACCGTGCAATTCTATACTTATTTACCTATTTGTTACGTTACTTTAGGTTTTTAAATCCATAATGCGCACACAGCACCGAAGAATCGCGCCTGCCTCAACATCTCTGACTGTATACACTCCGATTGATGCATATAAACAAACAAACAGTGCAAGTTTACATTTATTTACATATTTGCTACCTTAACTTATGTTTTATTCCTCCCTTTAAATCCACAATGGCGCGAGCAGCACCGAAGCGTCGCGCGTGCCTCAACATCTCCACTGTGTACACTCCGATTGATGCATATTTGGCAGTGGCGGGTGGAGTGGCAGGCGCGTATAGCGGTGGCGGGTGGAGTGGCAGCTGCCTGTGGCGGTGGCGGGTCAAGTGGCAGGTCGAGTGGCAGGTCGAGTGGCAGGCGCATATAGCGGTGGCAGGTCGAGTGGCAGCTGCCTTTGGCGGTGACGGGTCAAGTGGCAGGTTTTTGTGGCAGCTGCCCCTGTCACGCAAAGATTTTACCCTTCAACACAGAAGTAAGCCTATGATTGAGACTTCTGGTTCATTATCCGCTATAGGAAAATAACCACGAATGACAACACGCAGTAAACTGTAAAACTGGTAGCACTACACCCAATGTGTTTAAAATTAAGACAATTCATTAAAGTAACATGGTAAAACAGCAATTTGCAATATCAAGCAGCAGAATGAGCTGTTTTGCGCAGTTAAAAATGGCTGGAGGCAGATGAGACCGGAAGCCGCACCCATAAAATTTACAAATGGCCACGCCCTCTCTAACGAGAAGAAAAAGGTGGATATAAATTGTATTTCTGTATACAAAAGTGTCTCAATGGAGCATGTTAAGATTAGATATCACCTCCCTTAAAAAACAACTTAATTGTTCGCATATAATAATTATGCAATATTTCCCCCATAATTTTGACAGAAAATTAGCAGTGTGCAAATTGTGAAACACATTTATCACAATGGAAAATGGTCAAATTCTAATTTTATTCATTTTTCTGATGCATAACTATACATTTATAGACCTGGAACTCCTAAAAAACAAACTGAGTGAAATGTTGTTATTTGTTTATTACTGTTCTGTAAATAATTGCTCAGCTTTGCTGTTAGAGCCAATAATACACGCCGCTTTTCAGCTTTTCCATAAAACACATCATTCAGTTTACCAACAGTATAGTCTATGCTACAAAATTTCCCATGAGAAATTGCATTACTGCAATTCCAAAGTGGTGTAAATAATATATTCTCCATTTTCTCCATTTTCTGTAAAAGTACTGTAGGTTCAACAAAGTTGATCTGTGAAAAACATCTAATTAGCAAAGACGCAAGGAAAAAAAAATGGTACAGATGAAATGAAAACTATGAATATCTAATTCAATGTTTTTCTTGTAAGGACGACCCAGGAAATTTAAATCACATCTGCCTTTCTAGTTCCATCCATGCTAAACAGCTATTAGAGTGAACAGAAATCAAGGCATTATATGGGAAAACTGTACCATGGTAAGTTAATTACACTGAACACATGATCATTAATTTTGTATGTTACATGGATGGTTTTGTTAAGCTGTCACTCTTAGATCAACATTGTGATCTAAAATAACTCAAGGCATGAGTGAGATTAAAATATGTACGTCATCATACCTGCAGTAGTCTGTTGTGTAAAGTATGTTCATGAAGGCAGAACAATGAGCTTCTGTTGCCTATGGGCGGACAACAAAGCAACCATGACTTGGCAAAAAAGAAAGCCCGCCCATATTGTGAATCTGTTTGTAATAGCTGTAAGATGTTGAAATATGAATTTAGAGAATGAAATAAAAGACCAGTTGTTTTTAAAGGTAAGCAATCTGTTTTGAGAGAGCATCAGTAACAACAAACCGAAATATGCTGAATATGCTGGTAGTACAGTTACTAACAAGAGTGTAAACATGACAATAAAACCTCTCTAAAAGTGAGCTGGCACAATCAAAAGATAAAGTGTTTCCATTTCTACCAAACACTAAAACATCTTAGATTTGTGTCTACACAAGGTAAAATAAAGTCCGCTGAAAATCTCAGGCAGGTGGCAAGAAGTATATGAGAGCTTGTCCTTGACGTAATCATAAATCATATAGGGCCTCCAGAACAGTGGCAACAGACCAAGCCTGTGTTTCACAACTGAATGGGCAGTACTGTCCGTTTTCATTAGTCAGCTCAGGTAAACCCTTCCAAGGTGATCTAGATCAAAGAAAACATAACCTGTAGATTCAAATCATTCTAAATATGTGTTTTTGTATTAGTGTGAGCTCTGTAATACCTTTCTAAATGGGTATAAAGTCTAGACAGAACATTCTTCACCAGGTACACACTTTCGTTGTACTTCTCCTGGCCCATTTTCTTAGCAAAATAAAGCTTGGCTCGTAGGAAGTATCCGACTGGCCACAGCCATTCCTGTAAATAATGAAATGTGCATAGCTTAGAAAACCAATGAAGTCTTAACATCTGAAATGATTTATTTTTATAAAAGAATAGTTCACCCAAAAATTGTCATCATTTACTTGTTTCTTTTTTTCTGGACATAAAAAACCTATTATGTTCCTTTTTGCAATATGTACATTACCAGTCAAAAGTTTTTGAACAGTAAGATTTGTAATGTTTTTTAAAGTCTTTTCTGCTCACCAAGCCTGCAATTATTTGATGCAAAGTACAGCAAAAACAGTATTTTTTCTTTTTTAATATATTTGAAAATTTAATTTATTCTTTTGATTTCAAAGCTGAATTTTTAGCATCATTACTCCAGTCACATGATTCTTCAGAAATCATTCGAATAATCTGGTTTGCTGCTCAAACACATTTGTTATTATTATTATGTTGAAAACAGCCGAGTAGGATTTTTTCAGGTTTCTTTGATGAATAGAACGTTCAGAACAACAGCATTTATCTGAAATAGAATCTTTTGTAACATTTTAAATGTCTTTATCATCACTTTTGATCAATTCAAAGCATCCTTGATAAATAAAAGTATTAATTTCTATACTTTCTTTCCCCCAAAAAATAATTAAAATTTTTACAAATAAATAAAATATTTTAAAAATTTAAATATTAAACATTTTAAAATAATAATAATTATACTGACTCTAAGCTTTTGAATGATGTAGTATGTAGTATATAATGTTACAAAAGCTTTTTATTTCAGATAAATGCTCATCTCCTGAAAAAATTTCTGGATTCTTTGTACAGTTTTAAATATTGATAATAATAATAATACAAAAATGATTTCTGAAGGATCCTCTGACACTGAAGACTGGAGTAAAGATGCTAAAAATTCAACTTTGGAATCACATGAATAAATTACATTTTAAAATATATTCAAATAGAAAACAGTTATTTTAAATAGTAAAAAAAAAAAAAAAAAAAAATATATATATATATATATATATATATTTTTTTTTTTTTTTTTTTGACGGAATGTAAATAAAGGAAAAATCAAATTAATTACAGGTACTTTATTAAAAATAAAGTATTAAATAAAACAAAATAAGCTAAAATAAAAAAAATAAAATAAACAAAATAAGCTTGCTTAAAACAAAATAAAAAACAATGAGAAAATAAAACAAAAAATAAGACAAAAAAATAAAATAAAAGATGAAACAAAAAGTCTGAAAAAGAGCTGTTTTGGTGTGTATCACTTTAAATGCAAGTGAGCTATATATTCCCGCCCCCATCTTCAGAAGACCATGTGGTTACCCACATTCTTTAAAATATCTTCTTTAGGGTTCAGCAGAAGAAAAGAAAAGCATACAGGTTTGAAACAACTTAAGGGTGAGTAAATATGACAGAGTTATAATTTTTTGGTCAAACTATTGCTTTAATGCATGAAAACATACAGGTCCTTGGTGATAGTTGAATCCTTTTGCACAGTTATAGTCGTCATTATTCAGGGCGTTGTCATAAACACCACAGTACACCAGATCACTGTTAAACAAATACAGACACACCAACATCAGAGATTTCGACACACGAATGACTTCACCGATACTCTTGTTCTGGACTAAACCACTTATCAAACCATGTCCAGTCAGCCAGACAAAAGAGCGCACTTTTAACACAAGTAGCTGCTTATCCAATAGGCAGACAGCAGGTGTTGTTTTCTACTCACTCTGGATCCAGAGTTTTCATTCCCAGAGGGCCGAGCAGCTTCTTTTCTACAATCTCTAAAGCCTTCCATGCTCTTTGCACTGTAAACAACTCTGGTGCCTAGCAAAACAAAGGACTGTATAAGAGATGAGCCACATGAACTCAAGATGGAAAGAATCTTTTATAAGCGCTTGGACTCACCACCACCATGGCGATGGTGAAGTTTGGCCTGAGCTGGTAGTCACACCAGGGACTAGAGGCTCCGTAACTGTCTTTGTAAATGCATTTCTTGTGGACCAGGTCTGGGTGTTGCTCATTTGGGTCTGCAGGGTCGTCTGACACGTAGAAGAAACGTTCAAAATTCTCCTGGATCCGTTGATTCCAGTCTTTGTAGGACACTGACTGTTCTGTTCCTGGAAAAAGGACACTGTAATGGTTATGAGCAATCTTTAAAATATCTGAAAAATTATTAGCATGCTGACAGATGAATATAGTGTATTATAAGAGTGAACTGGGATAGTACTATAAGTGTGTCTTTTCAACGGGACAGGAGAGTCTAGACTTAAAAGTGAGTCGCTGTAGTAAGATTCATCCACATGCCACTAAATTGTTGCTCTGGTAGTAATTTTAACCTTTTTTTGACGGAATGTAAATAAAGTAAAATAAAATTCATTACTGGTTCTTTATTAAAAATAAAGTATTAAATAAAACGAAATAAAACAAAACAAAATAATATAAAATAAACGAATAAATAAACAAAACAAAATAAGCTGAAATAAAACAAAATAAAAAAATGTAAATAGTAAATAAAGTAAATAAAGAATATAAAACAAAAAATAAGACAATATAAAATTAAAGATGAAATGAAACCAAATAAAAAAATAAAATGAAATAAAACAAAATGAGAAAATAAACAAAATAAAATAAAACTAAATAAGAATAAACAAATAAAATAAAATTAAACAAATTAAAACAAAATAAGATCAAATGTAAAATAAAACAAAATGAGACAAAATAAAACAAAATAAGAACAAATACAATAAAAATGAATAACAATTAAAATGATATGATCATATGCAAAACAAAAGAAAAAAACAAATAAAACAAAAAACAAGACAAAATAAGATAAAATGAAATAAAATAAAACTGAAGAAAATAAAACTAAAAAACAAAACAAAATAAGAATAAACAAACAAAATAAAGCAAAACAAAATGAGATAAAAATACAAAATAAAACAAAAGTAAACAAAATAAAATAAGATGAAATAAAACAAAAAAATAAAACAAAAACAAGATAAAATAAAACAAAATTATACAAAATAAGATAAAGATAAATAAAAGATAAAAAAAAATAAACAAAGCAAAAAGTAAAACAAAACAAAATAAGATAAAACAAGCAAAATTAGGTAAAATAAAATAAACATATTTAATTATTGGCACCTTGTTTTGTAATAAAATTAAATAAGACTAAATATTTCATTGTTGCCACCTTATCTTGTAATAAATAAAACAAACAAACAAAAAATTATTACCGCCACCTTATTTTGTAAAACTAAACTAAACTAAAAATATACTACTAGTATATATTAATAAATATTAGTAAAAATCACTGTAATAAAATAAAATATATTTTATTGATGGCACCTCATTTTGTAACAAACAAAAATAAATAAACATTGACCAGTTCATTGAGAATGAGAATGTGTTAAAGAGGATGTACCATCTCTGTGTATTGTGACAGAGGAGTATGGGAATTTTCCATTGTCATTCATCGTCATCAGCCAGCGCACCGCTGACTTACAGAGACCCACAATCTCCACCGCAGAACCGTCCCTGCACGTAAACACAACACCATCATCCACTTGTTTTACTGAGGACTGGTTTATTCATGCTCATATCTACTCAATCTCAGTGTTTTACAATGAAAGCGTTCTTTTGTGCTAAACACAGTGAAACATTATTGTATGGGTTTAGACAGGGCATGACAGGTATGTTAGCATGTAATTATAGTACCTGGGTGTAGCTGGAAAACCTCTATTATGGGCGTTGTCGCTCTCTCCCATTTTATCCATCCACGTCCCACAGTTGAAGCGATTTCCACCGTAAACAAATCCCGTCTCGGGATTTACTTTGGCTTCCACGTTAAAGCCTATGGGACAGGACAGTAGGAAAAGCAAGGTATGGTTTGCGACAGACACGGAAAAACATTCTTAGAAAATGACTCACCTTCATCTCGCATGTTGTGGTCGATCTGTGGACCTGCGTTTCTCTCTCTGAACTCTATTCCCTGCATATGACGCTGCATAGCCTCTTGAATAACCACATATAATGGCTGGTCGTGAATCTGATACAATTCATGAACGAAAATATTAACGGTCTTTAGTCAAAATGAAATTATTCCATATCAAAAATTAAATAAAAATAATATTTTGTGCACTGTGCCCTTATAATCAGTGAATGTAGACAGATTTGCTTATTAAAAGTGATACATACTTAACATAAAATTTCACTACCTTAATTTTTTAACAATACTTAATTATTATAAAAAAACACTTATGTAAATGAAAGTTACAAATCCATATGACTTTCCTTCATCTGTGAGCACAGAAGGTGATTTTTAAAGATTATTCCAGCCATAGTTTTCAATAAAATAGAATATTTTTTTAATTACTGGTACCTTATAATTTCATAATCAAAATAAATAAATAAATAAAATAAAAAAATTGTTTATTTGTTTGAATGTCAATTATTTATTGTTATGTCAACTATTATTAACTATTATTATTTTATTTTATTTTAATATGAGGACTGGGGCTGTTAAGCTAAAAAAAAGCTCCATAAAAGCAGCATAAAGGTGTTCTAAATAAGCCATTTAATAAAATAATACAAAAATAAATAAATAAAATAAAATAAGATAAAATATTTAATTACTGGTACCTTATTTTGTAACAACAACCAATAAAATAAAATAAAATATTTAATTACTGGTACCTTATTTTATCATAATAAAATAAAATAAATTAAAGAAATAAAATAAAATAAAATATTTAATTACTGGTATCTTATTTCATCAAAATAAAATAAAATATTTAATTACTAGTACGTTATTTTGTAACAAACAAACAAACAAACAATAAAATAAAATAAAATAAAATAAAACAGTAAAATAAAATAAAATAAAACATTCAGGAGTTTCAATATAGCATCTTTTAGTAGGAGGACTGGGGCTGTTAAGCTCCAAAATGACAAAAAGCTCCACAAAAGCAGGATAAAGATGGTCCAAATATGTCATATAATAGAACTGAGTATTATTCACTAAAAATCTGTCCCTAGGTATCCTTGGCACATTAATTAGCCACTTTCATAGCACTTCTACGGTGCTTTTGTGTCCTTTTTGAAGTCTGAAAGCTCCAGTGCCCATTCACTGTAACTGCATGCATAAAAATCTCCTTTTGTGTTAAACAGAATAAAATCAATCAGTAAACAATATCTAAAGACATAAGCCTGCACCTATTATGAACCATGAGATATTTATTCTAGTGACTAATAATTTTGGATGTTATATGGAAGTTTGGTAAATTAAGTAAAAAAAAAAAGAACCTCCCCTTATAAACATCATACAAGTAAGGCAGAGATTTGTACTATATCAAGTATTGTAATCAGTCAGAGATTGTTTCCATTCTTCTTACCACTGTCCCCAGGGCCTGTGCTTCAGAATCATCAGTGGGATACATACGTGACACAGGGCACATAAGAATATCTGTGCCATTGGGCACGATATTACAGTAGTCCTGAATACACTGAAGCCACCACCATACTGCATCACGGCAGTTATAACGAGCTGCGACGCCCTGACCCAACAGATTAGGGATCAGTCCGTGGCGCATCGTGCCAGCAAAGGCCAAGATGATATTTCTGCCAGAGGCAACATCAGATTAGAGGATGACTTCAGAGTCACTGGTATGCAGTCTAAAATTTGACGCTCACCTGGCCTCCAGGTACCTCCCTGTCAAAAGCATGAGGCCACGGAGTGCTATAAAAGTGTCTCGCCCCCAGCAGCGGAAAATTCCAGTGGAGAAATGCGGCAGACCTGCAAAGGTGACAAAACAAATCTCATATTAAGAAATTTGTAATATGTAGAGTATGAGTTGGTACATCAATAATAATTATTTTAATCACAATGCAACTTAAAAGTTATCTGAATGGACTTGTAATGTTGGTTGTTAGTATATATGTTTGTTTGTCTAATTGATCATATATATCTGGCACATTTAAATATTGCCGCATTTTAAAAAAAAAAAAACAATGCAACTTAAAAGGATAGTTCACCTAAAAATGAAATTACCCCATGATTTACTCACCCTCAAGCGAT
Organism: Labeo rohita; assembly: GCF_022985175.1. Lineage (NCBI taxonomy): Eukaryota > Metazoa > Chordata > Actinopteri > Cypriniformes > Cyprinidae > Labeo > Labeo rohita. Next base: position 8,163,573 of record NC_066892.1, on the reverse strand, counting down.
CCAAGGTGTATATGACGTCCTTCTTTCAAAGAAATACAATTATATAGTTACATTTAAAAATGTTCTGGCTCTTCCAAGATTTACAATGGCAGTGAATGGGTGTTGAGATTTTAAAGTCCAATAAACTGCATCCATCCATCATAAAAAGTACTCCACATGGTTCCAGGGGGTTAATAAAGGCCTTGTGAAGTAAATCGATGCATTTGTGTACGAAAAATATCCATCTTTACAATTTTATAAACCGTAATCTCTAGCTTCCGCTAACTGGCGTATGTGCATTCATGTTCATAAAGTTTTAAATATCTATGTTTTTCCTTACTCAAATGCATCAATTCACTTCAGAAAGCCTTTATTAATGCCTTGGAGCTGTGTGGAGTTCTTTTTATGATGGATGGATGCACTTTATTGTACTTCAAAATCTCAACACCCATTCACTGCCATTGTAAAGCTTGGAAGAGCCAGGGCATTTTTTTTTTTTTACTTATTTTTTGGGATTTTTCATGCCTTTTTTTATTGCGATAGGACAGCAGAGAGATGACAGGAAAGAGCTGGGAGAAGAGAGGGTAGCGGGATCGGCAAAAGACCTTGAGACGGGAATCGAACTCGGGTCGCCATGAGCACAGTTGCGCTATATGTCAACGCACTGAACCCTGAGGCTATTGGCGTCGACGGCATTTTTTAATATAACTCCAACTGTATTTGTCTGAAAGAAGAAAGTTATATACACCCAGGATGGCTTGAGTGTGAGTAAATCATGGGGTAATTATCATTTTGGGTGAACTAGGCCTTTAAGCATCATAAAGCATGTCAGTATGGTAGTTTATGTGCAATTTTTTTAGTCACAGCCACATTTTTGTAGACAATATGCAACTGTAATTGTTCTTCTGTAATTTAAAGCATTACATACATACAAACACTCCTGTCGATGCAATTATTTACAGTATATTATACTGTTTATGAATCCTACCTGCAGCAAGAGAAACACAACATTGCTCCTCTTGTTTGGTCATACTGTTGAGCCAGATTGGGACATCCTCCAGTTCAGGAGAAAGAAGCGGCAGGGCAGGAACGCGACCCACCCCACACATCTGAACTGACCCCAGGGCCAGCTGCTTAACCAGGGTCGACCCGTTCTGAACAAAGCTGAAACATTACACACATTTACAAACTACACTCAACACTCAGGACAAGGGTGACCAAGGACCACAAAACCAGTCAACCCGGTCAAACGGGTTAAATTTCCTGAAACTGAGATTTATGCATCATCTGAAAGCTGAATAAGTAAGCTTTCCATTGATGTATGGTTTATAAGAATAGGACAATATTCTCAAATCAAAATACTGAGAAAAATCACCTTTAAAGTTGTTCAAATAAAGTTCTTATCCAATTCATATTACTAATCAAAAATTAAGTTTTGATATATTTATAGTAGAAAATTTACAAAATATCTTCTCCTAATGATTTTTGGCATAAATCGATCATTTTGACCCATACAATGTATTGTTGGCTACTGCTACAAATATACCCATGCTACTTATGACTGGTTTTGTGGTCCAGGGTCACAAATATTAAATACACTCTAACACTCATAAATAATACTAACCTGGACATTTGGTTAAAAACAGCATCTACAGCTGTGGCGTACGCCCCGACAATAATCGCATCAAAATAACAAGGCACTAAGTAGCGTGGAATATGTTTGAGGTATGTAAATACAGCGCTGAACCACTTTCCAACCTATGTAAAATAAGAAAAAATTATTTGGACAAGCAGTATGCCAGAACAAGGTGCATAAAAATGACATGTTACAATTCAAAATTTTTTAAAGATAATATAAATGATTTAATAAAGATGCAGGGTGAGTTGCAAGCCAAACTTCTTTACTTTTTCCCCCCAAACATTACTAAAAAACATATTTCCTTTCTTACCTCCCTTAGAGCGCCACCTTTATTAATCAGACGAGAGCTCACGTAATCAATCATCCAATCACCCTGTCTGAGATTGTCACAGAACGGATGTCCAAGGTCATTTTTGGGTCGAATCTCAGACAACACTGACACGAAACCTGTGAGTGATAAAAGCATGAGGTTTATACAGTCACATAACTACAGTCGAGGTCAAAAGTTTACACCCCCCTTCAGAATCATTAAAAAATGTTAATTTTACCAAAATAAGAGGAATCTTTCAAAATGCATGTTATTGTTTATTTAGTACTGACCTGAATAAGATATTTCACATAAAAGATGTTTACATACAGTCCACAACAGAAAATAATAGCTGAATTTATAAAAATTACCCTCTTCAAAAGTTTACATACGCTTGGTTCTTAATACTATGTTGCTACCTGAATGATCCTCAGCTGTGTTTTTTCATTTAGTGATGGTTGTTCATGAGTCCCTTGTTTAACTGTTAAACTGCCTGCTGTTCTTCAGAAAAATTCTTCAGGTCCCACAAATTTTTTGGTTTTCCAGCATTTTTGTGTATTTGAACCTTTTCTAAGGACAACATGAGGGACTCATAAGCAACTACTACAGAAGGTTCAAACGCTCACTGATGCTTCAGAAGGAAACACGATGCATTAAGAGCCGGGGGGTGAAAACTTTTTTAATTTGAAGATCAGGGTAAATTTAACTTATTTTGTCTTCTGGGAACATGTTAGTATCTTCTGTAGCCTCTGAAGGGTAGTACTAAATGAAAAAATATGATATTTAGGCAAAATTAGAGAAATGTACACATTGTGTTCAGAAGTTTTCAACCCCTGGCTCTTAATGCATCGTGTTTCCTTCTCAAGTCAAGTCAAGTCGAGCTTTATTGTCACTCCGCTACGTGTGGACATACAGTGGAACAAAATGTCGTGTCTCGCATTACCACGCTGCTACATACATAAACATAAATATGAACATACATACACTAGACGTAGAAACAATTTTTTAAACCTATACATCTAACTATACATATACTATAAATAATTGACTATACATACACATAACCTAAGACAGACTATACAAGTACTATTACATAATAACTGTGCATCATAATGTGCAGAAGAGGTATTTAAAGGTTAAAGAAGCAAATAGTGCAATATGATTTGTGGTGCATTGTCAAGTAAACATTTGTTAAGTCCTTATTAGGTTCTTGTAACATGGAGTGTTAATAAGAAAGTGTCTGGTGCATATAGAGAGAAAAGACTGTGTTTCTACAGGTGGTTTGTCTAGCCCACTCACCTGTTTGTAGCACACTCAGAGGTGCACAATGTTTTCTGTGTAACATGTAGTGTTTATAGGAAAGTGTCTGGTGCATATAGAGACGAAAGAATGTGTTACTACAGGTGGTTTGTCCAGCCCACTCACCTGTGTGTAGCACATTCAGAATTGCACCGTGTTTTGAGTTTTTCAACAGTTTACATTGTGGATACGGTTTCAGAGGGGGGTGAGGTGGTTGAAATTGAGGACTCTCACAGCCTGGGGGACAAAAGCTGTTGAGCAGTCTTGCAGAGCGAGCTCTGATGTTCCTGTAGCGTCTTCCTCATGGCAGGAGCTGGAAGAGATGATGAGAGGGATGGGTCGGGTCCTTCACTATACTGGTGGCTTTACCGGAGCATCGTGCAAGGAAAATATCCAGAATGGAGGGGAGAGGGGTACCGATGAACATCTAGAACATCAGTGAGCGTTTGAACCTTCTGTAATAGTTTCATATGAGTCCCTCAGTTGTCCTCAGTGTGAAAAGATGGATCTCAAAATAATATAGTCATTGTTGGAAAGGGTTCAAATACACAAAAATGCTGGAAAACCAAATCATTTGTGGGAGCTGAATGATTTTTCTGAAGAACAGCGGGCAGTTTAACTGTTCAGGACAAACAAGGGACTCATGAAAACGATGATCCCTCTTATTCTGGTAAAATAATTAACATTTTTAATGATTCTGAAAGAGGAATGTAAACTTTTGACCAATCCTGTTATGAGGATATTTGTACCTTGCAGGCCTCCATACTTTAGTGGCATCCAGGACGGTATATTGTAGCAGCCGCCACCATCTTCTTGTTCTTCCGCATCACAGCGGAACAACAACACATTCATCTCAGCCAGAGTCAGTTTGGACATTAAACTGCCACATAATTTAAAACAACAGGCCAGGTGAGAGAACTGAATTGAATATCATTATTGCATATCATTATGTATTAAAATTAACTGTTAAACAGCACGTATTTAGCTTTCTAAGCAAAATGAGTAACTTTTATTGACATTTCGCTTTCTAGACAAATGAATTACATTTGAATGTGATTAAGGTAAAAATGACTCACAAGTCTAAAGCTATTTTCAGGATGCCAGGGACATTGCTGTCAGTCAGACTGCCGGATTTATACAGTCGGTTAAATTGTGATAGTTGAGTTCGCAGGTAGCCGACCATTTTCTGAGAGTTTGGATCGAGACTGACCCTGTGAGACCGGTTACAAGTTGAAATGAAAGAATTAATGTTCATTTAAAAGAACAGTTTGCCCCAAAACTCAATTATTTATTTGTGCCCATGTTTTAAACAAACAAACGCTTACACTTCCATAGATTTTCTCCATCTTTCAAGCTCCAAAAAAGACAAACAAGAACGGATGCTTCCTGTAAGAACGCACATAGCCATTTGTAAATTTTATGGCTCAGGCGTCCGGTCTCATCCGCATCCAGCTATTTTTAGCTGAACAAAATAGCTCGTTTTGCTGCTTGATATTGCAAATTGGTGCGTCCTACCATGTAATTTTAGTGTATTATCTTATTTATGAACACACTGGTTTGTAGTGCAAATAGTTTACTGCACGCTGTTATTTCTTTATAATGAACCAGAAGTCTTGCCCATAGGCTTACATCTACGTTAAAGAAAAAGGTATGTTTTGTGCTTTTGTCCTTTTTGAAGCTTGAAGGATGAAGTGGTTTGGAAAAATCTGTGGAAATTCCTTGAAAATATATATATTTTTTTTTTGGAAGAAATGCATTTTTCCTTTTGTGCCATGGAAGAAATGACAGCATTTTTCCTATTTATACAAATTACTTGAACATATTTTTGGGTGTGTTTAAAAAAACAAGTTGACATATGGGTGAGTAAATAATGGTAAAAATTCTAATAATTAAAAAAAATAAACACACACACATTTGTAAGTTTCAGCCGTTACTGATTGAATAAATGACAAATAATGACAGTGAAACCCATTATATGAAACTCCATTAAATAGAATTCATTTCATTCGGAGTGTGCTTGTTTACCTGAATGCAATTACACTACCAGGTGTGAGCTTTTCAAACAAAATCTCCTCAACAAACTCACTGCGGCCCTTTGTGGTGGCATCTCCTTGTTTCACGATTTCACTGTCCTTTAACTGAAAACAGAAACATTCTGTTCTATTCAGGCCTACATCAAAAGGAACAAGCTCCGCACACAAATACAGTAGTCAAGTAACTATACACTTACACAGCAAACTTCCAGTAAAAGGGCATGCCAACAAATACTCAGAATAGCCATAGAACAGGTTCTCTATATGCTAGTTTTTTTCTTTGTGTGATGACAGCCATTTAAATATAAATGTGAACCTGGCAGCCCTTCTCTTCATGTCACAGCGCAGCTGCAACCGACACTGGTGTCATGTTACCTGGATGTGTTCGCGGATCTCAACCGTGTAGTTCGGCATGCCGTTGATAAACCTCTCATCTTTCACGTATGACTCAGTGTTTCTCTCCACTGTACGTGCCTCTAAAACCACTTCCTCGATTTTACCTGCAAAACATGGTGGCAGATAAGAAAAAAACATGTTTAGTTGGTTTATAAGTACCTCTGATTCATGAGAAATCATACTTCAGTGACATTTAAAGAGAATATAAAATGCCAAAGTACATCATGTGCCACAAATGAGTTTGATTTCAACAACATTCAGCATTTAGCAATAAAAGTGTACCTGGGATGTACATGGGGGCCAGATGCTCTCTGTATTGGTGTGTTTCTGGGTTTTTAAAGGCCGTACGAGAGACAGTCACAACAGATTGATGTGTGCTAGGACAATGCCTGGTCACAGCCACGGTGTCTTCATCCAGTTGATCTACGTAAACCTTTGACATGCATGATGAACACATATAAAGACACAGACAGTCATGTGTACTGATGGTGTTGTAGTCAAGTGGTGAGAGGTGTAGGTTACAGGTTTAAACATTACAATGGATTAGATAGGTAAACTTTTTTTAATGTTAAACACTAGATAGACCAAAAAGAGCTCATAAAAGTGATGTTTGTCCCAAGCAAAGGTAATTTGTTTGCAGATGCAACTCTGATAGTTTATCTAATGCATAATTCATGCATTTATATATATATATATATATATATATATATATATATATATATATATATGTATATATATATATATATATATATATTTTTTTTTTTTTTTCAGTTATTTATTTATACATTTTTGGTTAATCAAAAAATAATCAAACATAAGGTTTATACAGAAAGGTGTATTATCTTAGAAATATGTGACCCTGGTATATTTGTGGCAATAACCAACAATACATTGTATGTGTCAAAATTATAGATTTTTCTTTTATGCCAAAAATCATTAGGATGTTAAGTAAATACCATGTTCCATGAAAATATTTTGTAAATTTCCTACCGTAAATATATCAAAACTTAATTTTTGATTAGCAATATGCATTGCTACGAACTTCATTTGGTGATTTTTTTTTTTTTTTTTGCATCAGATTCCAGATTTTCAAATAGTTGTATCTCGGCCAGATATTGTCCTATCCTAACAATCCATACATCAATGGAAAGCTTATTTATTAAAAAAATAGACTCTTATGACTGGTTTTGGGGGCCAGGGTCACATATTATCTTAGAAATAAAAAAAAATGAAATAAAAAAAGTAAAATGTGTAAACATTAATTAGAGATATAATAAAAAGGCAGGAAAAAGGATTTTTTTAAGGCGAGACACTGCAGTTGAATAGGGTAAAAAATTAACTAATAGTTATCACCTTACTTACCCAGCTGATTGATTACAATGATAATTGCAATTGCAAATATGTGACTCTGGACCACAAAACCAGTCATAAATCGCACAGGTATATTTGTAGCAATAGCCAACAATACATTGTATGGTCCAAAATGATCGATTTTTCTTTTATTCCAAAAATCATTAGGATATTAAGTAAAGATCATGTTCCATGAAGATATTTTGTAAATTTCCTACCGTAACTATATCAAAACTTGATTTTTGATTAGAAATATGCTTTGCTCAGAACTTCATTTGGACAGTTTTAAAGATGATTTTCTCAGTATCTTGATTTTGTTGCACCCTCAGATTCCAGATTTTCAAATAGTTGTATCTCGGCCAAATATTGACTTGTCCTAATAAATACATACATTCAGCTTTCATTTGATGTATAAATCTCAATTTCAGAAAATTGACCCTTATAACTGGTTTTGTGATCCAGGGTCACATATGAGGCATTATTTAATGAATTATGCACTAATTTGCATGCATTTCTAGTACAAAAAAATGACAGAAAACAATATATTTTCACATTTTTTGGGGGGAATAAAATGTTGTATATAATCAAGCAAATCATATAAAAAATCTCAAACTTGACATGTGCATGAAAAAACAGTTTTTGCCTGCAGTGTCTCCCCTTAAGTGTCTCTTAAAAGTTCAAATACTTTTTGTGTCTTTGTAAGTGCTTTAAATCATCCTGTTTCACATTTCTTCTTTTAAAATGACTTTCCATTTTAAGTTCATCTCTGTATAAACAACTTTAAGAAGGACAAGTTAAAAATATTTACAACAGCATCTCTCAGATGCTCTTTGAAGCAATTATTCTAATCTAAATTTATTTCAGGGGAATAAAACTGTCAGCTAAGTGACAAATGAGTTTAATTATTAGATAAAACTTGAAAACTTGATTACAAGTATCAAAGTCTAATAAATTTTTTTGCTGCCTGTTATGAGTAAACATTATCCTGACCTGGGTGAAGCCCTTCTCTGCCAGCTCTTGATGAAGTTTGTTGAGGGCAAGTTTTCCCGCCATTATACCACTCTGGAGGTTCACCTCCCCGACAGAAGAGGGCAGTGCATCAGGATTCCACTTGGGGTACAGACGCTCTTCCTTTACTACTGAAATCTGAGAGAAAAAAAAACAAGGTTGGTTACAGTGTTGCCAAGTCCACTGTTTTCCCATGGAATTGGGCTACGTTAATGAGATATTTAGCCCCAAGAATGTGAATTTTACCAGGGGAACCCTGCCAAAAAATGTGTATTTTACCCCAGAATGCCATTGGGCTAGTCTTGGGCTACTTGAGTAACTTTACTAAAACCTGGCAACCCTGGTTAATTAGCCTAAGTAGCCAAACAACTATGTGCTGATAGACAATGTACCAAGACCATTATGTGGGCAAAAGGCAGTTCTGCATACACATTTGCAACATTTGCTCCAAGAAATCCCTATATGTGACCCTGGACCAAAAAAAGTCATAAGTAGCTGGGTATATTTGTAACAATAGCAACATGTTCCATGAAGATATTTTGTAAATTTCCTACTGTAAATACATCAGAACTTAATTTTTTATTAGTAATATGCATTGCTAAGAACTTCATTTGGACAACTTTAACAGCAATTTTCTCAATATTTAGATTTTTTTTGCTCAGATTCCAGATTTTCAAATAATCTCGACCAAATATTGTCCTGTCCTAACAAACCATACGACAATAGAAACCTAAAGAGTGATCAATTGCAAAGCATTTATGGCTCAGATGACTGGCTCAAAATTATTTTCTGAGACTGTCTTTGAAGCAAAGATGGCAGCATTCAGGTTGTGCATTTGCAGGGTTGTATTTACAGTGTAGTTACTCCCATTGAGATGAATGGGAATGCTAATCAATAGCTTTATCTAGGTATATTATATCCCCCTGGGAACCATTTTGACGTGAAACGAAGAAAAAAATAAAAACAGAAAGGCTTTTGTTTATGTATGAATACTGACCCAGATACAAAGGACTCTGGCTGAGTGAAAAGAACAGAAATGATTTGTAGAGGGAGTTTTATAATCAAGGTGCAGACAGAACAAAGGATTCTTGTTACATAATTGGGACTGATGTAAATATTTTTCTTGTTACATAATCATAGAAGATAAATGTAATATGATATTTATGTGTCAAAACAGAATCTCAACATTAACTACCATTTAAAAGTTTGGGGTTAGTCAAATTTTTAAAAGAAGTCTGTTTCAGGCACTGAATAAAAAAAAGTTATTGCAACTTTTTATCTCACCTTTACCTTTTTAACTTTTCCCGCAATTGCGAGAATTGTAGGAAATTCTGAGAAAAAAGTCAGAATTGCATTAACAAAAATTTAATAAGATTTTAATAAAAACAAGAAATAAGATTTAATCTTGCATCTATGAGAAAAAAAAATTCTTGCAATTTCTCAAGTTTATATCATGCAATTCTAAGAAAAAGTCAGAATTGTGAGTTTCTATCTCAGAATTGCATGACATAATTGCGAGTTATAAAGTCAGAATTGTGAGATAAATAGTCGCAGTAACCTTTTAAAATTTTTTATTCAGTGGTGCAAACAGGCTTCCATAGTATGCTCACCAAGGCTGCAATTATTTGATCAAAAATAGCAATATTGTGAAATGTTTTTAGAATTAAAAAAAAAAATCTCTATTTTAATATATTTTAAAATGTAATTTATTCCTGTGAAAGTTGAATTTTTAGCATCATTACTTCAGTCTTCAGTGTCACATGATCCTTCAGAAATCATTCTGTTCAGGAAACATTTCTTATCACTATCACAGTTGAAAACAGTTGTGCTTCTTAATATTTCTATGCATTCATTTCATATATTCTTGGTCATCTTAAAGGGGTCATCGGATGCCCATTTTCCACAAGTTGATATGATTCTTTGGGGTCTTAATGAAAAGTCTATAATATACTTTGTTTAAAAATTCTCAATGGTTGTGTAAAACAACACCCTTTTTACCTTGTCAAAATCAGCTTTGCAAAAATCATCCTGTTCTGGTCGAGGCTGCTTTAAATGTTAATGAGCTCAGCTCGCCCCGCCCCTCTCTTCTCTCTGTAGAGTGACGAGTCTGTTTACTTTAGCTGCATTTAGCTGTGTTTAGCCACTAAACTTGCTAACTAGCACGTTGTTAGGAAAGATGATTGCAGAGATTCATAAAAAAAACCTTATACTCACTTCTGCTGTAGGTGAAGCTGGATCACAAATGATTTGCGCGAACATAGATGCATTTATGTAGACCGGGAGGTGCATTCCCTTCACAAACAAACTTAATCCACTGCATCTTCAGCGGCTCAGATGTCGGGAATAAATGACGACCACTACGTTCATTATTACATCCAGCAACACAGTACTTAAATCGCTCAATCGGAGATATTCTTGTCTAACTTATATCCCTGCTCCAGCATCAAAACAATGGAGGTGGACTGTTACAGCTGATCTGAGGTAAGACGCTCATGTCAATCAACTATCATGGGAGCGGCCTCTGTCGGTGTGCGACAGGCATCTGAGAATTGCTCGTTTTGAAAAAGGGAATATTATTTTTACAAATTAATTAAAAACCACTGCATGGATTTGTATCATTATAGGGTAGATTTGTACATACACTGCCAACACACATTAATGTTCAAACAACATGAAAAAGTGAACTTTGCATCCGATGATCCCTTTAAGGTTCCTTGAAGTTGTTTTGAAACATTAGATATTATGGTGATTTGGAAGCCTTGCAACCAGTTTTCTTAGAACGTGTCTTCAAACTAAAATGCTGTCTGTTTAGTCACTGACTAATTGGGCAGCAAGGCGTTAAATTACTGCGTACATTTTTACCTGGTGAGGTACGAGCTCATCGTATCCTCTAGTGCTGCCTGAGGCACAGCAGGCCATTGAGACTATAGCAGTGCTGGGTAAAGCATCATACACCGAACGAGCCTACAAGAAAGACAGTAGCAATCACACTTTACAGGATGTTACGTCAGAAATACTGTAGGATATGCTGGCTCCATTCATATTTTATATGCTCTTTGCCATCAATTACTGTTACTGACCTGAATAGGACATTCATTGTCATGTGTAACATCCAAAAACATGGCGTGAGCGATTGTCGGCACTAAAGGCCTGAGACTTGGCTGTACGAATGAACCTACAGGCTCCCCTCCAAAACGATAAACCAGTCGACCTTCTTCATGACTGTCCCCAGCACTCATGGCCTCTGATGACAGAACAGATATTTTTTCATAAAAAGTCAAATTTTATATGACAGGGTAGATGCTGCAGTATAACTGGGTATTTTTTAAGTATGGCCACTTTTCATACTTTATCCACCTTATTTTTCACGTAAGAACGGGTGCTGCCATTTGTAAATTTTATGGGTCAAGCTTCCGGTCTCATTAGCTGTACAAAACAGCCTGTTTTGCTGTTTGATATTGCAAATAGTTGTCTTCCCATATTATTTTAATGTATTATCTTAATTATAAACACAGTTGTTTGTAGTGCAAAGTGCAAAGTTGTTATTCTTCCTGTTATCTTGTTATTTAATTGCGTTGAAGAATAAGGTGACAAAAGTGCCAGTAGTTGAAAAATCCATCCATATCTAACATCTCAAATGTGTGAAATCCAACTCAAACTCTATCAACAGCAGCTGTGGTGTTCTAGCTCATTTCGAGGAACGAGTCAAAATAATTTAGTGTCATAATCAACAGCATGCCACATCTGGTGCATTTGCATTTCACACATCATTTTTGTGCAGCACTGCATTTCCCAATCTCGTTGCGTCTTACCTCGGATAAGGGAGGTAATGCCAAGCTTAGTCATAAAGATATTGTCCAGCTCCTCGCTGCCAGTGAAGAGCTCAGCCACCACATACAGATCAGGCCTGTGTTGGCGAGCAACAGCCAACATATACTGCAGCCCACCCAGCAGCAGGGTTAGATAGATAGAAAAATAGATAGATAGATAGAAAAAAATAGATAGATAGACAGACAGATAGATAGAAGTGCATGCCAAAGAATAGAAACATGCTCAGTTTACATAATCAATCATTATTGCATTAGGATAATAAAGCAGGTTAATTATTAATTAAGTGTGTTATTAATGAAGCATTATTTGAGTGTACATGAAATGCATCAGGACGAAGTAGATGATGAAGAGAAAGAGTTAATATTGCCAAAAAAAGATTCATGTTTTGAGTAAACAAACGAGAGGAAGAAAAAAACACAAAGAGCAAATTTAGCATCAAGGGCAAACATGTGTCTCTTGCAGTCTGCAGTACCTCTGACAAGACTGGTTATTCCCAGCCGATTAACAAACAAATTGTCAAGCTGTTCACTTCCTGTAAAGAGTTCGGCTATCACATAAAGATTGGGTCTGACCACTCTGGCTGCAGCTAACATGGCCTATAGACACAACATACAGTACGTCAAATACCTACAGTGCAAATTTACAATGACACTGCAGAACGTTCTGAGTTCCTGCTTGTGGCATATGATGTCATGTGTATAAATATATCATGAAATATGCCTGCAGATCAAAAATAAAGTTGAAACCTGAGCCCGTACCTCAGCAACATGAAGGGGTGTGGAGTGGCAGTTATCCAGACGCACGCCTGAGAAATGCTTGGCTGTGATCTCCGTGTACTTCTTCATGTGAGCCCATAAGTACGGACAGTCCTCCGGTTTGTCACCATAGCGAAGTTTCACGCTGTCACCCCAGCATACAAGCTCTCGTCTCAAATAAACATTAGACCCTAACAGACAGATAAATGAATTACTAGGCCCTTAAAGCATTAGTTCATTTCAGAATATAAATTTCCTGATAATTTACTGTCATCCAAGATGTTCATGACTTTCTCTCTTCAGTTGAAAAGAAATTAAGGTTTTTGAGGAAAACATTCCAGGATTTTTCCCCATATAGTGGACTTCAAAGTGGATCAGGAGGTTGGAGGTCCAATTTGCAGTTTCAATGCAGCTTCAAAAGGCTCTACCTGATTCCCAGCTGAGGAATAAGGGTCTTGTCTAGCAAAGTCATTTTCTAAAAAAATTAAAATGTATAAATTTTTTGACCTTCAACCCATTGAAATCCACTATATGGAGAAATCCTGGAATGTTCTCCTCAAAAACCTTCATTTCTTTTTGATTGAAGAAAGACAGACATGAACATCTTGGAGTAAATTATCAGGAAATTTTTATTCTAGAAGTGAACTAATCCTTTAACCACCTAAACATTCTTAGTCACCAAAAAGATTGCAATGCTTTGCAATTTCTAGATCAGCACCAAACCAGCATCAACCAGTGTGGACCAGCATGCTGGTATTTTCATTGCCATTCAGCAGAAACCAAAATAGATACACATTTTGACTCACCTGGCTCTGCAAAGTTTCTAAGTGGGTCATCTCCCATGACCCATCCATTATGGGCAAGCAGATGACAAGCATCATTTGGATTCTGCATCAGCTGGTTTTCCTGCTCCATGGTCATGTCCTCAAATGGGAAGGTAAAATATCTGAATCATTAAAACAAGGCTGAACTGTAAATTTGCCATTCTCATCAGCGCATTGTACAAAAAAGACAAAGTTTGCAAAATACCAGGTGGCTACATTTATTTATTATTTGTAGAATAATATACGTATATATATATATATATATATACACATTTATATATACATATATATATATATATATATATATATATATTTTTTTTTTTTTTTTTTATTACTTCCAATAGTAGTAATAGTTCACTTAGAAATGAAAATTATCTTAAAATGAACTCAGGCCATCCAAGATATATAAGTTTTTTCTTCATCAGAACAGATTTGAAGAAATTTTGCATTACATCACTCGTCACCAATGGATGCAGTGAATGGGTTCAGTCAGAATGAGAGTACAAACAACTGATAAAAACATCACAATAATCCACAAGACTCCAGTCCATCAATTAACGTTGGGTGAAGTGAAAAACTAAGTGTATTAATGAAATCCAACACTAAGGCATTTTAACTTTAAACCATCACTTCTAATCAAAATATGAGTCCATAATCCATAATAATGTTTCCTCCTGTGAAAAAAGTCCTTTCCCTATTGACCTCTGACATCAAAATGAAAGATGAAATGTCTTTTTCATTAGAAAAAAGCAATGTTATGTATAAAGGACTCATAATCTAACCGGAAGCATTGGTTTAAAGTTAAGACTGTCATTACTTGTGGATTATTGTGCTATTTTTATAAATTGTTTGGACTCTCATTCTGACGGCACCCATTCAATGCAGAGGATTCATTGGTGAGCAAGTGATGTAATGCTTAATTTTATGGGTTGACCGATTATCGGCCTGACCGATTATCAACGCCGATATAAAGCATCTAAGGAAAGTTTTTGTCAGAGCCCTTTTAATTCTTAATTTTGGCATTTTCATTTTTACACCATATATATATATCGGTTCAATATGTCGGTTACCGGTTTACTTGATCTGTAATAATCGGTATTGGCATCAGCCCTAAAAAAACACATATCGGTCGACCCCTAGTTTAGAAATTTGTTTAAAATTTGTAAAAAATGGTAGTCGAGTTTGAAGTTGAAAAAAAATTATGTTCAAAATAGGGGTTGGCAGATTATTGGCCTGGCCGATTATCGACACTGATATTAAGCTTTTTTATGGTTATCTTCAAAACCGATTTGCCGTTAAAATAATTTAAAAGCATTTATAGAAAGTTTTTGTCAGAGCCATTGTAATTCTTAATTTTGCCATTTTCATTTTTACACCAGACATATAGTATATATCGGTTCAATATGTTGGTTATTGGCCTACTTGATCTGTAATAATTGGTATTGGCACCGGCCCTAAAAAAACACATATTGGTCAACCCCTAGTTTTGTTTTAAAATTTGCAACAAAAAAAAAAAGGTAGTTAAGTTTGAAGTTGAAATAAAAAATCAAGTTCAAAATAGGGGTTGATGGATTATTGCCTGGCCGATTATCGACACCGATATTACGCTTTTCTATGGTTGTCAGTATTGGTCATCTTCAGAACAGATTTGCCAATAGAATAATTTAAAAGCATTTAAAGAAAGTTTTTTCAGAGCCTGTTATTCTTAAAATTTTCATTTTTACACTAGACATGAATATCGGTCCATTTGATCTGTAATAATCGGTATCAGCATTGGTCCTGAAAAACACATAGTGGTCGATCCCCTACTAAATTTCTCCAAATCTGTTCCAATAAAGAAATACACTCATCTACATATTGGATGGCCTGTCAGCTGATTTCAGATTTACTTTTTTACATCATGTATATACAAAACAAGCTGTGGCTTGCCACTTTATATCAGTTAAATAGAAACTCCATGTCTAAATGGCCAGTTCTTGGCCAGAATATATTGCAAAGCAGACCAGACTTTAGGCTGCCAGTGTTGCACTGCAAATCTACGTAATATTTACCTAGTCACCAACGGGTTTTTCCAGGTGACAGGCCCAAGCTGAGGGCCTTGGGTGGCGAGCCTTTCATAACAAACCGTTCCCACTATGCAGTTTATAGCCTTCAGAAAAGAAATGATAAAATGTAATCAGACTGATATTAAAGCTAAACAAACAAATCACCTGTGAATCATACACACAGAAACCAACCTTCTCATGATGACCATGCATTTCCTTATAGCATTCAACATTTAATTCCTCTAGACTCTTCTTAAACCAATCGCAGCACTCCTGGATGGATTTGGGGCCGTTACTGTTTGATAAGCACACAGGAAGTAAAGTTAAATTTTTACAAAGTGGAATAATGATAAGAAAAAACAGACTATTGAGATTTAATGTAGAAATAAATGAATAAGTAATATATAACATAATATAATATAATATAATATAATATAATATAATATAATCCAAACTTTGTTCAAAGAAAACTGTAATGAAAACTGTAATGGCTGCTGAAAATTTAGCTTTGCCATTACAGAAATTAATAAGATTTTATATAAATATATACATATATTATAATAGAATACTGCTCTTTTAAATTGTAATCATTTTTAAAAATATTACTGTATTTTGATCAAATAATTGTAATTCGTTCAATAATTCAAAAACAATACAGACTTACAAAACATTTTACACTTTTGTCAAAAACACTTTGATGTAGAGGCTACCACGTTGATATTATAGGACCTTCTGAATACTGAATATCTTTATTGTGATTACACTTATCTTACCCTGACCTTTTCATGTGAGATAATTAAGAAATAAACCAAGATATAACAAATAAGCCACCCAAAAAAACATTAATCATTAAACATAACCTGAACAGGAAGTAAACTCACGTGTGTCTGCCAAACATCTCCAGTGCCAGTTGCATGTCCACGGTGTTGCTGAGGCGTCTGTACTGTGAATCCTGGATGACTTTCAATTTTGGCTTTCCTTCCAGCTCAGGCCCAGCAGGTCTGTTACCTACAGATAGCAAAAACCCACCCAACTGAACTCAGACCCTAAAAAACAAGTGAAAGAGCATCCAAGAACATTCTAACAGACTTGAAACACTCACCAGCCTGAAGAACCTTCCTAAACTGCTCCACGGCTTTCTCAACATTCACCTGTAGAAACTCCCATAACTTCAGTAGGGAGAAAACTTCAGTCCACAGAAGCCCTTTAAGAATCTGAAACATCAATTCATTTGTCACCATAAACTAGTATTTTGTGGATATTAAAAACCTGTGACACCCTCAGGACTCACAGTAATGCGTTTGTCATTCTCAATAAGAGGTGGAAGCCCGCTTTCGCTGTATTTTCCATCTGCTACGGCGCAGCTGAAATGCCACAGGGCTCTGTCCAGTAGCCAGGCTGGCTTCAGATGAGGAGAGTTTACCAGGTTATAGCCACACTCTGGATGGAGTCTGATCCACTTACTGTTGGCAGCTAACAAAGGAAACAATCATAGAATCTTATAGTCGGCTGTATATAGACTGCAGTATAGACATTATTTCATCCTCACTATGCCCATCTATCTTATTTCAGCCAAAAGCAACGCTTCTATTTTCAAAACCCAAACATATGGAAATACAATCTGGTGTACCTGTTAGTATGGGATTATATTACATACACTAAATCAACAGTGCGCACATGATAAGGAAATTAAAAGTTGACATATAAACATGCTTAACTGCATGAAAATGAATTCTATGCAGGTTCCTGATAAAGACTGGTATATTTGCACATAATAAACCAAGTAAAATCAATTTCAAAATGCCTCATTAAGTGTGATAAACTTCAGTCTGGTGTTTAAAGAACTGCTCTGATTCCACATTAACAGTATCACGGCTGTTCTGCTCCACAAGCGACGACAGCTGTGTTTAAAAGAGCAGCTTCCTGTGGCAACTTACCAAAGATATCAGCAGTTTAAAAAAGTGCTTCTGAGTCCAAGATTAGGTATTTATATTAATGAAATATTTCCTTTTTCACTTCTTGCAGCCACTGATTAAAAAAGCCAACTTTTTGTTTTTATATAAACACAAACTTTTATTTTAAATGCAATTAATTGCAACCAAAATCACAGCTGTGTATAAAATTGCAGCAAACGCTTCCTGTGGCAACTTACTAATGACTTTAGAAGCTAAAAAAGTGCTTCTGAGTCCAAGATTAAGTATATTAATGAAATATTTTTTTTACTTCTTGCAGCCACTGATTAAAAAAGAGCAAACTTTAGTGCTGTCAAATTGATTAATCACAATTAATCGCATCCAAAATAAAAGTTTGTGTTTATATATTATATAATTACATATCATATAAACACAAGCTTTTATTTTGGATGCGATTAATCATGATTAATCGTGATTAATCGCATTCAAAATCACAGCTGTGTATAAAAGAGAAGCTAACGCTTCCTTTTGGCAACTTACCAAAGACATCAGAAGCTAAAAAGTGCTTCTGAGTCCAAGATTAAATATTGATATTAATTCAATATTTCCTTTTTACTTCTTGCAGCCACTGATTAAAAAAGAGCCAAGTTTTAGTGCTGTCAAATCGATTAATCACGATTAATCGCATCCAAAATAAAAGTTTGTGTTTATATATAATTATATATCATATAAACACAAGCTTTTTTACTTTTTTGCAACCACTGATTTAAATAAAGCTAACTTTTTGTTTTTATTGTCATTATCTAGTGCTGTCAAATCAATTAATCATGATTAATCGCGTCCAAAATAAAAGTTTGTTTATATAAAATATTATAATTATATATTATATAAACACACTTTTACTTGAGATGCGATTAATTGCGATTAATCGCAACCAAAATCACAGCTGAGTATAAGAGAGCAGCAAACGCTTCCTGTAGCAACTTACCAAAGACATCAGAAGTTAAAAAAGTGCTTCTGAGTCCAAGATTAAGTCTTGATATTAATGAAATATGTGACCCTGGATCACAAAACCAGTCATAAGGGTAATTTTTTCAAAATTGAGATTTAAGATACATCATATGAAAGCATGGAACATGATCTTTACTTAATTTCCTAATGATTTTTGCCATAAAAGAAAAATCAATAATTTTGACCCATACAATGTATTTTTGGCTATTGCTACAAATAAACCCCAGTGACTTAAGACTGGTTTTGTGGTCCAGGGTCACATATGTCTTTTTTTACTTCTTGCAGCCACTGATTAAAAAAAACCATTTTGTTTTTATTGTTATTAATCGCATCCAAAATCACAGGTGTGTATATTGTTGTTCTCTAAGTGCTGTCTATTATATATTATATAAACACAAACTTTTATTTTGGATGTGATTAATTGCAATTATTCAAATTGACAGCACTAGAGAATAACAATAAAAACAAAATAAAAAATGACCAACAAACTGTAAAAGAAACAATAAAAAAATTTCATATATTTACGCATACTTATTTTGTGGGATGTTGCCTTTTTTTCCCTATCACTAAACAACATGTTTAACATCTATTGGAAAAAAATAAACAAATCAGACAGGAAGATTGCTAAATTTGTTATGAAAAAGCCGGCAATGATGTCAGTAGGTAGCCATCATGTTGTGTGACTTTAAAAAACAAGTGGTTAATTGAGATGACTGTCATCTGTAAATGCTAGTGTCTCATAGTTAAAGCATGCTGAAATTTTACCTTATTATCTGCAGTTATCATAATAAAAGCAAAAATAAAATAAGTGCTAGAATGCCAAACTTTTGGCACCCTGTTGAATTACTACTACACCCTGCTGAATCACTTTTACACACTAACCAAAACAAAGCTGGTTGGCAGGAAACGGATTTCAGTTTGACACCCTATTAACCTATACAGTGTTCATGAGGTCAGACTTGCTTCCATGACATGCATGCAGCAGAGGGTAACATGAAACATTAGAATGTCACAAAGAACTAGGCGGCCACTGTTAATCTTCCTGCAGAGCGACTGAAAGGTCAAAAATCTCAACCATTGTGCCACAGATGTAACCAGCTTTCATCTACTCTCTGATTGCTGCAATTTAAATATAAATAGCCTAACCGCTTCTTTCTTGGTCTGCTGTGTCATTCTTTAGAGGTGACATTGCCATTCCAATAAAATGAACAGCCGAAACACTGAAAACACAATGCAGTGCTGGAAGGTTCTACTAGTGTTAGACGTACCTGTGTGGTTGTACACCACATCTGTGATGCAAAGCATGTTCCACTCTTTCTTAAGTTTCTCCGTCAGGTTGCCCACGTCCATCCAGGTGTAATTCTTGCCAGCTGGACAGAAATCAGGGTTCAGCTCCAGCTGATCAGCTATGGAATAGCATGATCGTGAAGCGCCTAGTTTCTGCAGAGGCGTAAAGTGGATCATATTGTAACCTGAAAAAAACAAAAAACAAAAACATATATAAACAATTTGGCAGTTCACTGTTAGATAAAAGCTATGATTTGTCACGAAACTCTAGATGGCACAGGCTGATGGGTTCTTAATGCAAACTGATGATATTCACAGCATTAAACTACTTGGCACAAGCTGATTGGTTCATGTTGCATACGCAGCAAATGTGCTTTCTGCTTTTCCTTTGAAACCCACCACCTCCCCAGCTCCACCTGTATAGATCTGCTATGGGATATTATACATGACTCTGATTTTTTTCTGTTTGTTTGTTTTTGCTTTGTTTCCTTTCGGCGCGGGACGTGGTTTGACATCAGCGTGGATCCCTCTTTTGCATCGTGGTGTCGGGCAGCGCACTGTGAAAAGAGTTGTAGTGCCACAAGTCTACACGTCAGCAAAGAAACCTTGTTTTATTTTTTGGTTGTCGGCTCAGTTGGATTTTGAAAGGACAATTGAATTCTTCTAATTGCGCGGCTTTGGTGGCATTTCTTGTTGTGATACTCTACCAGGGAAACATCGGCTACAGGTATGACTCAGACTTTTCTTTCCATCACGATACTTTTTTTAACTTCAAAATGGACAAATTGGACAGGGGTTGGTATATATACAAACTTTAACATTCTCTCTGACTGCCGTTTGAAGTCATTGCTTTCAAATTTTGTGTATGAGGACTCTATAGTTTCTGTTCAAACAAATAAGGAAACTAGCGTCTTAAACTATTCCATTTGTTTGAATTTATCTGTCGGAAATGTAAGTGAAACAGTAAGGCGTTGGAGTTTTATAGTTCTTATGTTACTGATATCAGGAAATGTCTTACCAAATCCTGGTCCTTTTAATGACACTTCTTTAACATTTAAAGTTCCTGCTGATTTTAAATCTAGATCAGGACTAGGTTTTATTCATATGAATGTGAGAAGCCTGCTTCCTAAGTTGGACTTGGTGAGAATTTGGGCAAAAAATACCAATGCGGATGTTATAGTAATATCTGAAACATGGCTTAAAAAAACAGTTTCAGATAATGCCATAGATATTGATGGTTATTCTGTTTATAGGACTGATAGACTAAAAAGGGGAGGGGGGGGTAGCAATTTATGTCAAGGACAGTTTTGAAGTTACTGTGTTGCTCTCTGAGTCAGTAGTTAAAAAGTATGAATTATTAGCTTTAAACCTTATCATTTCTAAGACTTTACATCTTACTGTGGTTGGTTGCTACAGACCTCCTTCAGCTAGTTCTGATGCCATTTCCTCTCTGATGCACTCGGTGACTTCTTTGAAATACAGGGAGCTTGTTCTTCTCGGTGATTTTAATGTGAACTGGCTAAAGTCAGTATCTGATGGTTTTAAAGCAATTTGTGACTCTCTAAATCTCTTTCAGCTAGTTGAGACACCTACTAGACCTAACTTGAAGGATTACAAAAAGTCCACTTTAATTGATCTTATTTTTAGCAATTTGCCTCATAAGTACTCTTTGGCCTCTGTATATGCCAATGATGTTAGTGATCACTGCGTCGTTGCCATAGTTAGAGATACCAAACTGCCTAAGTATAAACCACGTATTATCACTAGACGATGTATGCGACACTTTAATGAACAAGCCTTTCTTTTTGATGTAGCACGTTATGATTGGGACAGGATCTTTCTTATTCCCGATGTTGAGTCTGCCTGGAAATACTTTTATGATGGCTTTTAACCGATCGTAAACAGACATGCACCTTTTAAAAAATTCCGTGTTAAAGGTAGGGACAATCCCTGGTTTTCTGAAGCCCTATCTGTTCTAATTCGTGAGCGGGATGCTGCTTGGGCAAAAGCTAGACAATCTGACATTAACTCTGATTGGATCTGTTTTAGGCAGCTTTGGAATAAATGCACTGTTGCTATTAGAAAAGCAAAGACTGATTATTTTATTGAAAATACTACTATTAATTCAAATAATCCTAAAAAAATGTTGGCAGAATATAAAACTGATATCAGGTAGTAAAAACAAGTCTAGCTTTCCTTCAAGTATAAAGATGGACTCCACTAGCATATCAGATAAAGAACATATGCTCAATTGCTTTAATAAGCATTTTGTTGCTTCTGGGTTTCTATTTGAATCACAAAATTTTATAGGTTCCGATTCCGATTTTATTAATGCAGAAAATCATCTAGAAAAGGAAGAGCTTAGATTCAAACAAATTAAGAGCACTGATGTTTATAAAGCACTCCGTTCGCTTGACATAAACAAATCTTCAGGTCCTGATTGTGTGGAGCCTGTGTATCTGAAACTGGCAGCTGATTTTATTACATCCGCTTTAACTTATATTTTTAATCTTTCTTTAAATACTGGTGTTATTCCAGAAATTTGGAAATCAGCTTTTGTTGTTCCTTTACTAAAAGGGGGGGGGATCCCACTATAATGAATAATTACAGACCAATTTCAAAGCTCTGCGTTTTATCAAAGATATTAGAAAGTCTTATTAGTGAACAGTTGACATGCTATTTGAATGCAAACAAAGTGTTGTCTATTAATCAATCTGGGTTTCGTAAAAAACACAGTACTACAACGGCAATTTTGAAAGTTTTAAATGATATTGTAAGTTCAATGGACAATGGTGAATTTTGTGCTTCGCTTTTTATTGATTTATCAAAGGCTTTCGATACAGTGGATCATGGAATATTGCTGCACAGACTGAAGGTTGTTGGTTTATCAAGTCATGTTAGTTCTTGGTTTAAAAACTATCTGAGTGGAAGAACCCAGTGTGTTCAAGCCAAAGGTAAAAAATCTGACTCATTAGAGATTTTAAAAGGTGTTCCCCAAGGATCGGTGCTGGGGCCGCTCTTATTCACCATTTATATAAATAGCCTTGATTATGATATTCAGGATGCCAACTTTCATTTTTATGCAGATGATTCTGTCATGTATAGTAGCGCTTCCTCTGGACAGCAATCCTTGTTTAAGCTTCAGTCAGCTTTTAATATTATTCAGTCAAGGCTTCACAGTTTAAAACTTGTTCTGAATACTGATAAAACCAAGTATATGTTATTTTCTAACTCAAAAAAACCCCCTGAAAATAATTTAGTATCTCTTCAGACTCTGCAAGGTACAGTGATTGAATTAGTAAAAGAATACAAATATCTTGGCATCATAGTTGAGCCCTATCTTTTAGCTCTCATATCACTCAACTGAAGAATAAATTGAAAATTAAGCTTGGGTTTTATTTCAGGAACAAGTTTTGCTTCTCATTCAATGTAAACAAGAAATTAGTCTCTGCTACTTTTCTCTCTGTCCTTGATTATGGTGATGTTGTATATCAGTTTGCACCTTCTTATCTTCTTTCTTCCTTAGATGCCATTTATCACGGTGCTCTAAGGTTCATATCAGATTGTAAATCTTCAACTCATCATTGCACTTTGTATCATAGAGTAGGTTGGCCTTCTCTGTCTACCAGAAGAAAAATGCATTGGTACTTAATTATTTATAAAGCCTTCTTGGGGTTGTTGCCTTCTTATCTCTGCTGTTTTATGCAACCGAAAATTACCAAGAAATATTATCTTCGTTCGCAAAATTATTATACTCCTTCTGTTCCTTTTACTTGAACTGAGCTAGGTAAGAAGTCTTTTATGTATGCAGCGCCGTTTGATTGGAATTTCCTCCAATCTAAATTAAAATTAGAAAATCTGCTGACTCTAGATCATTTTAAATCAGTTATCCGTCAAATGGAAGTTGATCTAACAATATGCAACTGTTTTTAGGTGTCTTTAGTCTGTCTGTGTGATGTTTATTTGTGATGTAATTGATTGTACTGCTGCACATTTTGGCCAGGACACTCCTGTGAAAGAGATTTTTAATCTCAGAGAGTTTTTTCTGGTTAAATAAAGGTTAAATAAAAAATAAATAAATATGTGACCCTGGACCACAAAACCAGTCATAAGGGTCATTTTTTTGTATATTACATGGCTAAATTTGGCCAGAAATAGCTATTTACTTAGTGCTTCGTTAGTGCACAGGCACATATGGCATGAATGCTAAGGCTGTATTTGTGTGATTCTGAAAAGCTGTAATAAACCACAGATGGTCAAAGTGGCTAAAGTTTAACCTGATTTATATATGATGTGTTTTTTTCTTATTTAATACACTTTATAAACTCCACAGTCCCAAACAATAAGGAGTAAATACCTATTTTATAGACATTAGTATATGTTTGTCATGCATGAGTTTCAACAGATACATCAACATGAGGTTCATACCAGTTTCCTTGGCCACTCTGAGTCTGTCTAGCCATTCATCCAGAGCGCCCAAACACTTAGCGAGATAAGTCTGAACTGTAATGCAATCAAGGGGCAGGATCTTCCTCTCATGGCCAATACGCAACACTGGATCCACAACAATGTAGCCACCTCCTGTTCTTTCCTCATTCCTGCATACATAATAGGGAAACACCTACTTTTTCTTGGAAGGCAAATGGAAACTGCCTAAATTCTAAGAAGCATAAACAACAATACAATTCACTCACCCACACCCAAAGTAATACTGATAAGAGCCTGCTATCTCCAGGTCCAGTTTACAATATTTGTCTGAATCATCCTCTCTGCCAGTTGGGTTCACCCACTCCAGCTGACGGAAGCTGGAGCTGACGAACTTCTTGCCTGGTGCTGGGTAGTTGGTGTGGACATGCACACTCTTACCCTGGAGGGTCGGGCCCGGCCGAAACTGAAGCTCAAAGCCTAAGTGAATTTAAATGTGAGTTACATGAGAAAACAGTAGGGGGCGTTGCACATCCAATAACCTTAAGTCTGGAACTTTCAATTAAATAGTGCATTTATTAATCAAGATATTGTGTTCAGTAACTTATGCTGTAGCAACTTTTTTTTTTAAATAAACGGCTTAACTATATACTTTTCAGGTACTGTGAAATTTATGTTTTAGAACAAATTATTCAAAACAAAAACATCTTGAATTTTTTATTTTACTCATAAATTATCTATGCAATTATCTATTAATATATATGTTATTATCTATTAATGAAATACTTTTTTTATTTCTCCTTTAAAGACACTGGTTATAAAAACTATGATGTTGTTAATGCATATTTGGTTTTGGGATGCAATTTTTAAAAACACTATCTAATGCACGGGATTTTAAAGCATATTTAGAGACATAATGCAAAAAGACAGTGCTAAAAGGTGGAAATTGTAGAACATTTACTGTACACTGCCATTCAAAAGTTTGGGATCAATAAGAAGTTTCTCATGCTCATCAAGGCTTTTATTTTATCAAAAATACAGAAAAAAAAAAAAAATGTAATTTTGTGAAAATTTAAAATAACAGATTTCTACTTTAGCATCATTACTCCAGTCATCAGCATCACATTTATTTATTTTTACATTTATTTTATTTATTTATTTTTGGAACTTGTGATACTTTTTTCAGGCTTCTTTGATAAATAAAACATTTAAAAGAACAGTTTTTATTCAAAACATGAATTTTGTCTTACAATATACACTACTATTTAAAAGTTTGGAGCCAGTCATTTTTTTTAAACGTTTTCCAAAAAAAAAAAAAAAAAAAACCATTAAGCAGCACAACAGTTTCAACACTGATTATAAATCAGCATATTTGAATGATTTCTGAAGGATAATAAGAGACTAAAGACTGGAGTAATGGCTGATGAAAATTCTGCACTGCATCACAGAAAAAAATATTTTAAAGTATATTAAAAAAGGAAATCAATATTAGAAATTGCAATAATATTTCACAATATTACTGTTTTTTTCTGTATTTTTGATCAAATAAATACAGCCTCGATGAGCATAAGAGACTCCATTAAAAACATAAAAAATCTTACTGATCCCAAACTTTTAAATGGCCGTGTATGTTGTATAACATTACACAAAAATCTCTTAAAGTAGACAGAGAACTTATTTTACCCAGAAATCTAACATATTTAAGCTATTTTTACAAATTCCAGAGGGAACCCATGGCTTAAAAGTGCTTTAGGTAAGCAGTATGCTGGTATCCTATTCTATATATAGCAACAATCTGACCTTTGCATAATATGGTAAACTATATTTACAATATCTGCTCTGCAAAACCTATAAGCACCACAGAAAATGGCATAGAACACCAGCACATTCCTCCGCTATATATAGTGGACATAATTTTGAATGTGATATTTGTGCTCATGCACCACGAGTATCACGTAAATCTATCCAAAGCTCCTCCAGGGGTCCAAAGTGTTGAGTTGCAGAGAGTAATAAAGTAAGTGAAATAAGAGGGGTAGAATAAATTAGACATTAACACCAGCATGATACAATAAATATATAAAAGAATAAAATAAACATAATAAAAGCATAGATGATGAAATCATAGACATTGCATTTGCAATGCACAACTGATTATACAAAAAAAACCTGTAACAATAAGACCTACCTTGCTCCAGGCGAAATAGAGTGCGCTCCAGTCTCTCCATGTCATTCAGAAGAAGCACTCTCGTCTGTTTGCCACGGAACATGCTGGCGGTGCTTTTTTGGGATGCCCTTTAAACACAGGAGAGGTTACCTCTGGATCTCCAAGAGCGCAGGCTGCCATATGATAACAACGAACAACATGTGAACAATCTGCTGAAATTGATATCAGCTAGTGGGGGATTTGCACGTTTCACAGTTTCTTAAATAATGTTTACAAAAAAATCTGACCTACTCACCTAACTTGACACAACAGCACAGGGATACAATGATAGATAGATAGATAGATAGATAGATAGATAGATAGATAGATAGATAGATGTTGCAGTGTAACACAAGTCACACAACTTCCAAAACATACATTTCTACTGTACATACTGTACAATTACTTTAACTTTGCACACATACACATGCACAGCATATAATAAACATTGCATGATTAAAAATTACTTTATACTGCACACAAATTTGTAAAACTTTAAAAGCTAGATTGTAGAGACTGCTACAACATTTACTAAAATTTATTAAAAAGACTTTAATATAACCAAAAATGACTCTTAACAGCTAAAAAGACATTAAAACAACCAAAAATGATGACATATCTTGACACCTGAAGCCTCTTATTGTGATCTTTGTCCAGTTGATAGCACTTTAATCATTTCATGCATTAGTCTGTAAAGCAAATGTTAAAATGAGGTACCATAACTGAAATTAGCTATTGAAAGTTTAATTACCAGCTACATCCGACAGACTCCTCACCGGAGTGTCGCCCTATGTTGGCCATTGAGCAGATCTTATGAGTCTAAAAAGGTCATACATCTGAGGTGACATGACCTTTCAGTGACCCTAAATATAGCTAACACCTCTGGAGTGACATCTCACTGGTTACATTAAGCAAAGCATGACCACGCGTTGACCACGCAGCACAGGTGTGTTATGTAATAGGCTGTATTATTAATATTATTACTATTGTTATCGGTACTGGATATATTATAGCCAATTATTCATTATTATGTATTATTATTACTAGCTTATATAAGCAAAATAACACTCGGACTTGGATTACCTGAGGCTGAGTGCCACAGGTAATGTCGGCCATGGTGATTATTCACTATTATAGAGCTCTTCCTTGTGTGATATTGCTCAAATTATTAAGCAAACGCTTGCGTTCACGAGAATAAACACCGCCTGCGGCCTTCCAACAAAATAGTAACGTTGCTCTGCCTCGCTCAGTTTAAATCTGTTCTGCGTCGTGACGCAGGTACGCATATTGGAACGCCTCTAGACCAGTGGTTCTCAATAGGGGGGGCGCGGAGAGATCGGAAGGGGGGCGCAAATCATGGATCGCGGAACCGGGGGGGCCGCCCGGGCCTGGGCCCGGGTAACTTTTGAGGTCTGGTGCAAATTATGACATACAAAAATACATAGGCTATAGACTCATATGGATTATTCATTAAAAGATCGCGATCTCGATTCAAGCACACGCAATCTTATTGCTATATGATGATGATTTCGCCATGCCTATAAAACCTTTGAAATCGCCATCACATCGGAATATTTAAACCTGCTTTCGCGCAACCGCTGATCCAGAGAGAGCTCTGGTCATGTAAGTTAAGCTTTGTTTGAACAAGCTTCACGACCAGGATACACGGTATAGGTTACATTTCTGTATTGCAAACACTGAATAATAATTAAAGTATTCGGATAAATGTTCATTAGAGCCCTGCACGGGCCTCATATATATTTCCTAGCCCGGCCCTTGTCCGACAGCTTATCAGAATTATCGGCCCGAGCCCGTCTTTCCCCCCCCTTCTCCCAAAACAGCTACTGTTTCATCTATTGAAATAGTTCAGTTTTGTATGTAATGACTGTTTGATCAATTTTGCCTTCTCAAATCATCGCGACTTGCTTAAAATAAAATCTATAGGCCCAAAAGAGTTCAAGTATAAAACAATGTTAGTTTCAACGTTAAACTTAGAGAAATGTGCGCTATTAGAGGCATACCCAAATTTGTGCGGAGAGTGGACGCTAAAGGCGCATTGCAGGACATTGAGGCGCCAGCGCCATGACTTGCATTTTTTTTTTTCAGTGGAAACAATTTAAAATATTCCGTCATTTTTGCTCATAATACATCATTCGCAACTGTTAAGGGTCTACTTTTATTTGTGTGCATTCATAATATCAACAAAAGGTTGCAAACGGTGCTTTTATTAAATAAAGAAAACAAACATGATGCGCTTTCTGTTGCCTCAACAGGAGCGCTTCACAAAAATGAACCGAAACTCAGCAAATACATACCTCACAGACATGATAAATATATTTATAGAAAGCTTGAAATTATTATTTAACGAAAATAAAACAACTCGTTCAATATGTAATCTGTAAAGATGCATTTCTCTAAAGGCGCGTCCAGAGAGGAGATGGTGAGTCAGGATCGGCAACTTCATCCTTGCCACACTGAAAACACTGGTTTATTAATAAATAATTCAAATATCTCCTTATTTCCCCCGACACATTCATTGTAATTACGTTTGCTGGTGCTTTGTGGCATTTTCAGCCTATTGAGTGAAGTCAAAGTGGAAGCAAAAGTGAAGTCTCGCGGTGTTACCACCAGCGCGGAAATTTGTTTTCATCACCATAATTTGTGTATAAATAAAATATCAAAATAAGGAGAAGCCTAAAACGGACCCGAGGCCCGGCCTGTGTCTGAACTATAACTTGAAAATTGTCCCGAAGCCCGGACTTATTTATAACATTTTAGACATTTATAAATGGACTCATTTATAAAATTAAATAAACATTTTTAACTAATAACTATACTATTAATGTTTTTAATATTAAAATGTAGACTAGCATGTAAAATGTACAATCTTACAGACTTTATAGTTATTATAATTGATTAAAAAAATCTAATAATGAAAATAAAATAAACGTCATAGGCCTTTCAAGTTTAATGTCAGGAATATTTTATAATAATTTTAACTTATAACTGTAATTATAACGTTGTAAATATTTTAAGTTTTACTTTAAACTTATACTTCTTGTCCTCAAATGCTTCTGGACTGCGTTAGGAGTGTTTATTATTTTTACTATCACTCTTACTGTGTGTGTATATATATATATATATATATATATATATATATATGCTAATGAAAGTTGAATTGCTTGTAAAACTAGATTGTATTCAGTCAGTATTGTTTGTCATTCATTCTAGCCCCACCCACACGTCTGTGAGAGATTCTGCTTTCCGCACGGCATTCAACCAATCACACGCCACTCCGCAAAAGAGACCGCCCATGAAACCGCCCATATTGTGCCTCGTGCAATGCAGCTGAAGTACAACAGTGTGTTTTCGTTTTTTTATGCGATGGTAACTTATTTTAGATGAATGGAGGTAAGCATATGTATTTGTTTTATCCTTGCGTTAGCATTTTATTGTGCTTGTCTGTCTATCTGCCCTACTTATTATTTTTTACACATGCGCAGACGTCTTAAGGAAGTAGCTGCTGCTACAGTATCAGTGTAAAGGTGAAAGTCGCTGGTATTTGTAGACAGTCGATACTTTTTTATGGAAGAGGTCGCATTTCCCCACTTTGCTTCCATTAACACTTTTATTCTTATCTGTCTGTATCAGTATATGTCGTCATCCTTAAGCACGAGACAGAAACATGACCTTGACCCGTATATCTCACTTTACATTAACCAAACAAACCAGTCTATCCATCAGAACATTAGCTTGAATGGCTTTATTATTTCTGCATTAATTTAAAAATATAGATCAGATCAGTGTCCTTGAGTGTTAAAACTCTTCAGACTTATAGTACTGTTCTGGGGTCAGTAACAGTTGCAGCCCCCCTCCTTATCTTAAATTGCAGGTTTCTCAGAAAAGGCTGATTAGACACCGGTTGACTTTATATATTTATAGTATTACTATGTTTTTTGTTTAACAATGGTTGTGCAGTAAATTCCCGTTCATTTCAGGTTCTCACAAATATGTGGATTGTATTGCTGCTGCTCTCAGTATGTTCAGAGACAGTCATGTGCTACAGTAATGGAAAAGTTGAAGTGGCTTGTGGGGACATGACACCCGGACATGGCTTTGACCCCAGCACCAAAGATCCACCATTTAACATCAAAGTAGACAAATCCCAATTCAGCCCTGGAGACGAAATCAAAGGTATGAATACTGTAGCAGTAATCTGAGGCTTTTAAAATACTGCAAATATATATTGAAAATGTGTCATCTGTTCATATTTGCAGTGACACTATCAATGATGGCGTCTTCAGAGGGAAAACATTACTTTAAAGGATTCCTCATAGAAGCAAGAAATGCTGGGAATCTCAATGAAATAGTTGGATCATTTAAGTTAATCAGTCCTGACATATCTCAGCTTCTTAACTGCGACAATAAAGAGGTTAGTGATTGCAGCATCCTTTTATTGAGAACAAAATATTTACTACAAGACTTAAAAAAAGAGCACAAGAATCTTTAACACATCCAGAGCTGTCATCATCTTGCTGTTTTTCCCACATTATCTGCACAATTGCAAATGTGATATTAGTTTTGTACAGTGGTTTAATAAACAACATTAATATTGTAAATATTGTCTGTTTTGCACAATTTTATGAATGAAAATAGTTCCAAATAAAGCCACAACAGAACATCTGCATTTCGATACTAAATGAATCCACATTTTTGAGCAAATCAACTGAGCCAATGATTCAGTGACCCATTCCCATTCATATTTTAAAGTATATTGACCCATTCATCTCAATATACTTTAAAATATAATTTATTTCTGTGATGAAAAGCTGAATTTTCATCATCATTACTCTAGTTTTCAGTGTCACATGATCCTTCAGAAATCATTCTAATATGCTGATTTATTTTCAGTGTTGGAAACAGTTGTGCTGCTTAATATTGTTTTGGAACCTGTGATACTTTTTTGGGGATTGATGAATAAAAAGATAAAAAGAACAGCATTTATTCCAAATAGAAACCTTTGACTGACAATATAAGTCTTTAGTATCACTTTTTATCAATTTAACGCATCCTTTCTGAATAAAAGCATTAATTTCTTTCAAAATAAAAGAAAAAAGAAAATTTACTGACCCCAAACTTTCGGACAATAGAGTATATTGTTGGACTAGGGCTGTCAAATGATTAATCGCATACAAAATAAGTTAAGTTTGAGTTTGCCTAATATATTTGTGTGTACAAACGCATTAATGTATATATTATGATATTCATGTATATATTACATGTATTATATTAAGAAATATTTACAAATATATGCATTTATTATACTTTTTACAGAATTTATATTATATATAGATACAAATATTTTGTACATAAATAACATTTCTCTTAAATATATACATTAATTTGTGTGTATTTATATTTACATAATAAATACACAGAGTACACACATATATTAGGCAAACTCAAACTTATTAATTTTGTATGCAATTATTGACATCCCTTGTTTCTGTTTTAAATAAATGCTGTTCTTTTTAACTTTTTATTCATCAAAGAATCCCCCCAAAAATATCACAGGTTCCAAAAAAGTATTAAGAAGCACAACTGTTTCCAACATTGATAACAAATCAGCATATTAAAATGATTTCTGAAGGATCATGTGACACTGAAGACTGGGGTAATGATGCTGAAAATTTAGCTTTGCGTCACAGGAATAAATTGTATTTTAAAGTGTATTAAAATAGAAAACCGCTGTTTTAAATATTACATTTTAATATTACAGTTTTTTTCTGTATTTTTGAATAAATAAATGCAGTCTTGATGAGTGGAAAAGACATTTTTGCTGATCCCAACCTTTTTAAATGGCAGTGTGTAGATTATAGTATTTGTTAGTGACTGAATTAAATATGTAAATAATATATGAAATTTAAGTACAAAACCCTTTTTTTCTTCGTTTTTTTGTCATTTTCAATGTTCACAGGGCTCTGCTGTGAGTCATACCAGTGATGCCCATAAGACTGAGGTCCAGGTGATCTGGGTAGCACCATCTGACTCTCCTCCCAGTGTGCAGTTTCTGTAAGTATTCAAATGCTGTTTTTACCCACCTTGTTAGTCATGAAACTTGATATAGGTTTTCTTTGCTTTTAGGGTAACTGTAGCCCGCGGCTATAAAGAATACTGGGTGAAGATTCCAGGTCCTGTGGTGTCCCAAAATGGTGTCGCTCCTCCATCACAAACTTCTTTTGGTGGGTCCACTGGTGTCCAAACCACCCAAATCACAACTTCCTCAATACTGTCACATTCGGTGAGTCAAACCATGCTTAAATGACTGGAGTGGCAGTTTACACACTGTCATGAGAATATCTAAATAGTACTAATAAATAATATTCTCATCTCCTTCAGTTCACTTCTGAGGGCTGTGGAAGCACAAAGTCCTGTCTGAGAGATCCCGAGGGCTGTGACCCACAAAACAACACCGCGTGTCACTTTCTGTCCTTTAGGACTTTGGGAAGTAGTGTGATGTTTGAGCTCAGTGGACCTGCAGAGGGTTATGTGTCCTTTGCATTATCTCTGGACAAATGGATGGTAATATACACAGATGCTTATAATAATTCAATATTTCACATCTTGCTGTTTAACATATATTACTTTGACCTTTTGTAGCATGACAAGCATTTGATCTCTGATAAAAACAATAGAATAGAAGAAAAAAACGTTAACTGAAATACAATAAAATATGTAAAAACTAACACTACAGTACTAAAATAACTAAACTAAAATTAAAAAAAAAAATTAAAAAAAAGAAGATGAACAAAGCTTTTGCGGTTTTGAAATGACATGGGGGTGAGTGATTAATGACAAAAAACATTTTTGGGGGGGGAATAAACCTTTAAAATAACGCTGTGTGACATTATTATGCCTTTGAATGACAAATGGTATGTTTTCCCATAAATAATAGCAAATGTGCTGTGAATTTCAGGGGGACGATGACGTCTATTTGTGTATTAGAGACACAGACACAGTTGACATCAAGGCTGGATATGTTTCTGGACGGCATCACCCAGAATACACTTCACAGGTATAACTGTACTGAACTGAACAGTGAAAATGTCTGACAAACAGCACACAGTGAGTTTAAAGTTAAAATAACTCCTTATGTCATTCGATATCCATATGACTTCGTAAACACGAAAGAAGGTGATTAATGTCCATGCTGTTCTTTTTCAAACAATTAAAGTAATTGTTGACAACCAGGAATTTTGATTAAAATGGAAGAAATACATTTACTTCTGGTTCTCACACAAAAAAGCTATTGTACGGCTTCAGAACACTTGGAAAATAAGATGTACCGTATTGCTTTTCTATCATTTTTTAAAATTAGACTGGTACCCTTTTGCACTTTTTTTGTTCAGTTGAAGAACAGATAAGAATGATATTAAAATAATTTACTTTGAAGTCTTTGTGCTCATATTCATTTCTAGAACGTTCTGAAAGACACAGCATGGAGGCTGTCAGATGGAGTGATTCAGTGTAGCTTCCGCAGAGACGTACGCCTCCCACCTGAGATACTGAACAGGTTCAGTCTGGACCAGATGTACTACCTCTTTATGGCTCATGGTCGAGCTGAAAATGGTGAGATGTTGCTTTTTTGTTTCTTTGTTGTTGTTCATTTTCATTAGCAAGTAGTGTCAAAAGACTCTATCTCTCTTCAGGGCGAACCCATCGACATGACCGCCAACCTCTGATTTCGACCTATCAGACAGCCATATTGGGACCTCCTGAGGATCTAACTGGTTCTCGGTCACCCCTGCTCATGAAATATCACGGTGAGGCCAAATAATCAAACCCTATATGCAGTTATATGTGACCCTGGACCACAAAACCAGTCTTAAGGAACATTTATATTTGTGTAGTAATAGCCAAAAATACACTGTATGGGTCAAAAATCATCATAATGTTAAGTAAAGATCATGTTCCATAAAAATATTTTGTAAATTTCCTACAGTAAATATATATCAAAACTTAATTTTTGAGTAGTAATATGCATTATGCACTAACTTCATTTGGACAACGTTACAGGCGATTCTCTCAGTGTTTACATTTTTTGCACCCTCAGATTTCAGATTTTTAAATAGTTGTATCTCAGCCAAATGTTGTCCTAATAAACCATGTGTCAGTGGAAAGCCTGTTTATTCAACCTTTCAGATGCTGTATAAATCTCAGTTTCACAAAATTGACCATTTTGACTGGTGTTGTGATCCAAGGTCACATTTGAATGCTAAATTAAAGGGATGGTTCACTCAAAAATGAAAATTATGTCATTAATTACTCACCCTCATGTCGTTCCAAACCCATAAGACCTTCGTTCATCTTCTGAACACAAATTAAGATATTTTTGATGATATTCGAGAGCTTCATAAAATTACGGTTGAACCACTGATGTCACATGGACTATTTTAATGATGTTCTTACTTCCTTTCTGGGCCTTGAATGTGGTAATTTACATTAAAGACTATCCTGGGGTTGGACATTTTTTAAACCCAGAGTTGTTATTGTTAACTAAAACTAAAACCGAAACTAATTTTGAATTGTTTATTAAAATCGCTATACTGTAAGAATCTATAAGAATTGTTAATTGAAATAAAGCTGAAATAAAAAAAAAAAAAAAAAGCGTAAATATTAGATTAAAAAAATATACTTAAATAAAAATTAGAAATGTTGACTTGGCAACTAATTGAAATAAAAGAAGTTAATAAAATAACTAAAACTGAAATAAAAAATGAACGCTAAGTTAAAACATAAAAATACAAAATTAAAATCAAAGCTAAAAAAATATAAAAATAAAAGCTAAAATGTTAAGTCCAATAATACTTTTTACAATAATACTAAAACAACACTGCTTAAAAATATTTTTATTCAAAAAATTCTATCAAATAAATGAAAATATAAAAATTAAAGCTAATTAAAAATAGTTGTATGTACTATAATATATAAAAATATATTATTTTATATATTATAAACATATTGTAATAAAAATATAATATATGTGACCCTGGACCACAAAACCAGTCATAAGGGTCAATTTTTTGAAACTGAGAATTATACATCATCTGAATAATGGACAACTGAATAAATTCCATTGATGTGTGGTTTGTTAGGACAATATTTGGCCGAAATACAACTATCTGAGGGTGCAAAAAAATCTAATATTGAGAAAATCGTCTGTAAAGTTGTCCAAATGACGTTCTTAGCAAGGCATATTACTAATCAAAAATTAAGTTTTGATATATTTATGGTAGGAAATTTACAAAATATCTTCACAGAACATGATCTTTAATGTAATATCCTAATGATTTTTGGCATAAAAGAAAAATATGCAATTTTGACCCATACAACGTATTTTTGGCTATTGCTACAAATATACCCGTGCTACTTAAGACTGGTTTTGTGGTTCAGGGTCACATATAATAATAATAGTACAGTAAACCTGTTTTAGGCTCTTGGCAGGAAACATTAATCTAGCAAACACCCTGTTAATTGCATAGTAACACCCTTAGTTTTGTACATAACATTTTGTTTCTGTAGATTAATTGTCTGTTTGTATCTATAGGGGCTTTCATGCTGATCGCCTGGATGTCGACGGTCAGTGCTGGTGTCATCATGGCTCGATACTTCAAACCCGATTGGCCCGAAAGCAATATTTTGGGGCAGAAGGTCTGGTTTCAGGTAGGAGCTTGTTTAATACACTGAGGATTTCATCGAATTTTCAAAAGTGAATCACCTTCAGAGCTTTTTGTTTCCACAGTTACATCGAATGCTAATGGCCCTCACAGTTCTGCTTACCTTGGTCGGCTTTGTTTTGCCTTTTATGTACCGAGGAGGCTGGAGCAAGGTAACACGCACACCGACACACACATACACACGTCTGCCTGCGAGTAATACTCATGCTTTAACAGTGTGTCATATTTTCACCCCCTTCATCACACACCTCTGACTGTTCAGCAGCGCTGCCAATGTGTCAGACCCACATGCTGTCTAAAAAAGCAGGCGAATGAATATCCCATGTTCATTAGAAGCGACCCACCGCGTGGCGTCTTTTAGGCTCGTTTCTGAAAAACATACCCAGTTTTCTTCAGGGATTAATCAAGCAAAGTGTTGATCGAGTGTCTTATTAAGTCCGCAAGTGTTGGTTTATTTGAGCCTCAAGCTGACACGTGTATCCATCCGTAAGGCTGAGCATGAGGGACACATTTGTGACTCAACAGGGGCATCTGTGACATCCCTCTTGCCAAGTATCTGTCAGAGCTTCTGTCACTTTCTGTTTATGACCAGCAGAGGGCGCCCTGTTCCACGCCAAACCCGCCCCCACACAAAATAATACCCATCCACCTTGTACTTTGGCAGTGTTTGAAAAGCTGTTTCCTGCCATTATTCATTTTTTCGTGGAGTTTGTTGAATCAAAGTTTGTTGACAACATTAGCTTCATGTTTACTGGGGATTCTAATCTGTATTTTGTTATCCACAGCGGGCAGGCATACACCCCTATTTGGGTTGTGTTGTCATGGCACTTGCTGTCATCCAACCTCTCATGGCACTTTTCAGACCTGCGCCAGACGCCTCAAGGTAAATACTGGTAACAGTATTGCACAATACAGCCAGAAAAGAAATGTCTAGATTGAACTACTGGCATACAATGCAGTATTTACTATGTACTGCATATTATTTTCTAATATATTTTTTTAGTATGTTAAGTATCAAATGTGTTACATTGCTCACCCTCATACTATTCCAAACCTGCAAGACGTTTATCTTCAGCACACAAATTAAGATCCTTTTAATGAAATCCGAGAGCTTTCTGACCTTGCTTAGACAGCAACACAACTGACACGCTCAAGGCTGATGAAACATTGTTGAATAAAGTCATTTTTAAATAGTGAGAATGATGGTACATATACAGAGCTCATAATTAGTTTTTATAAGGGTCTGCAATATTTCAGAAACCTTTTAAATGCCTACTGTTTCAAAAATTTGGGGGTCAGAAAAAAAAAGAAATTAATGCCTTTTTTTCAGCAAGGACAAATTAAAAAAGTCACAGTAAAGACATTTACAAGGTTACAAAAGATTTCTACTTTAAATGAACTTCCAAAAAAAAAAATGTATCAGTTTATTATATAAATTATGGGTCAACCGAGATGTGTTTTTCAGGGCCGATGCCAATTATTACAGATCAAGTAGACTGATAAATGATATTTTGAACATATATATATATTAATTAGGGGTTGGTTTTTTAGGGCCAAAGGCAACACAGATTATTACAGGTCATGTAAACTGATATTTTGAACCTATATATGTATAAATATATATATATATATATATATTTATACATATATAGGTCTGGTGTAAAAATGAAAATTGATGTTAAGATTAAGAATAACAAGGACTCTGACAAAAGCTATCTTTAAATGCCTTTAAATTATTTTATCGGCACATTGGTTTTGAAAATGACGATACTGATAACCATAAAAATGCTTAATATCGGTGGTAATAATCGGTCGAGCCCTAATATAAATATTATAGGACATATTATTAGAATGATTTCTAATTCTGCCAAAAATTCAGCTTTGTTAATCACTGGAGTAAATTACATTTTAAAACACAGAAAAACAGAAAACCGTTACTTTAAATTGCAATAAAATTTAATAACATTACTATTTTACTGTATTTTTGATCAAGTAAATGCAGCCTTGGTGAGCATAAAGTCTTCTTTCAAAAATATTAAAATAAATAAATAAATAAATTACAGACCAAAATATTTTATAGAGTTTGTCAGTGACTATAATACTGTATAAAAAATGAACACACAAGATGTATACTGCAAAAGTAGTTTAAGTTGTATGATAGTATGAGATTTGAACATGCACTAATCCCTTGATTAGTTTTTTTTTTTTTTTTAAATACTTGATACTTTTTAACCTCAAGTGCTCAAAAGTAATGACCCAGTGTTTACAAAGTGAACGTGCAAAGAGGGTCAAACACCCTTTAGACAGGGGTGTCAAACTCAGTTCCTGGAGGGCCGCAGCCCAACCTCGCTCCAACACACATACTATGCAGTTTTTAATTAAGCCTGAAGGACTTGATTAGTTGGATCAGGTGTGTTTAATTAGGGTTGCATTTAAACTCTGCAGGGCTGCGGCCCTCCAGGACCGGAGTTTGACACCTGTGCTTTAGAAAAAAAAAGCTAAAACAGCGATGTAGGTGAGGCAAAACACCGAAGTTGGAGGAAAAAATGAGATGGGAGTTTTTTGACATACTTTAACTGTCTTGAACCAGAATGCACAGAGTTCACGCAGACCTAGACAAGATGAGCATTTGAGGTTAAGAAGTATATAAATTGTCAAAAAAAAAAATTTAAATAACCATTTTGCTCGATAAGACCCTTATTCCTCAACTGGGATCGTTTAGAGCCCTTTGAAGTTGGATCGAAACTGCATTTTGGAAGTTCAAACTCACGGGCACCATAGAAGTCCATTATATGTAGAACATTCCTGAATTTTTTTACTCAAAAAAACAATTTCTTTATGACTGAAGAAAGAAAGACATGAACATCTTGGATGACAAGGGGTTCAGTAAATTATCTGTACATTTTTGTTCTGGAACTCAATTTCTCTTTTAATATTAATTCATAATTCATGTTTTAAAATGTCTTTTCTGTGTAACCTGCTTTCAGGAGATATATCTTTAACTGGATGCATTTTGGAACAGGAACAGTAGCTCAGGTCATTGCTGGTAAGAAACAGTACTATGAATAGTCTTGAATGGGTAATTATGTGGCTTAGATCCATATTAACAACAGTGCTGACAGCAAAAAGCAGCTTTGTACGTTCAATAAAATTTAATTTTGTTTAAATAAAATTGTGTAGTTTCTTTTTTTATTGTAGCTGATTGCGTATCATGTATTTTATAGTTTATACGTTTATGGAGGTTAGTCTTGTTTAATATTAGTCCAGGGTGCTTGAAGTAGTAGCAGTATGTGTTATTAAAAACTGTCATAACCAAGCTGTGTGTTTTCATGATTTAGTTGTCACCATCTTCCTCGGGATCCATCAGCAAGCTCTGCTCCTGCCTGCTCCATGGTCCACAGGGGTCCTGGCATCCATAGTGGTGTGGTTTGTGCTGGCAGATTTGGTTCTAGAAGTCCATCGAAGGGGGTTTTTACCTATAGGTCAGTAAACCGCCCTCAAACATGTGCATCCTGGACCTGATTTCCTACCAGAGCAGTTATTTATTGTATGAGTATTTTTTTTTCACGACAGGAAATCATTTGTACTGTATGAATCCATTAAATTGTAAAAGGTTTTATTATACTGTTTAGTTGAATGCTAATCATTTTGAAATGCCACAACCTTTCAGAGCAAAACAATATGTTTTTATACTAGGGGAAAAAAAAGTTATTTGTGGATGCTTTATTTCTTCATTCAGTGTTCTTATTCGTATGTGTTTTACAGGTAAATATTTTAAAAATGTCAAAATCTACACTGAACATATTAATTCTGATGACAAAGAAGAGGTCGTGTTTGTTCCTGATGAGAGTGAGACTCATAGCGTGGTGAGTTGAGTTTGTGTTTTCTTTCTCATGATAAACATGTGCATTTCATTAATAATACAGTCATGGCCAAAAATATTGGCACCCTTGCAATTCTGTCAGAAAATACAACACTTCTCTTAGAAAATTGTTCCAGCTGCAAACGTTTTGTTGTTTTTGTTTGCACTGTAACAACACAAAAAAAGAGAAGAGAAGTCAAACTTGATCAAATTTCACACAGAACTCAAATATGGACTGGACAAAATGATTGGCACCTTGTCAAAATTGTAAAGAAATAATTGCTTTTCAAGCATGTGATGCTCCTGTAATTTGTATTTAGACACACCTGTGGCAAGTAACAGGTGTGGGCAATATAGTAATCACACTTGCAACCAGTTAAAATGGAGAAAAGTTGGCTCAACCTTTGTGTTGTGTGTCATACCGAGAATGGAGAAAAGAAGGAAATGTAGAGTTTTCTGCGGATTTGACAGAAAAAACTGTGGAAAAACATGGACAATCTCAAGGCTACATGTCCATCTCCAGAGATCTTAATGTTCCTGTGTCCACTGTGCGCAATATCAACAGGAGGTTTATAGCCCATGGCACTGTAGCTAACCTCCCCAGATGTGAACGGAAGAGCAAAATTAATGAAAAATTACAACGAAGGATTGTTCAAATGGAGGATAAAGAACCCGGATTAACTTCCAAACAAATTCAAGCTGATCTGCAGAAACACTGCACAACAGTGTCAGCTCACACTATTCTTCGAAAAGGGACGCTATGGAAAGAGACCCAGGAGGACACCACTGCTGACACAAAGGCATAAAAAAGCAAGACTGGAGCCAAAACTTATGTGGCAAAACGACAATCCTTCTGGGAGAACGTACTGTGGACAGATGAGACAAAGACATCATGGCACTGTTTACAGAAAAAGAAATGTGGCCTTCAAGCAGTCAAACATGGTGGAGATTTAAAGATGTTTTAAGGTTGCTTTGCTGCTTCTGGCACTGGATACCTTGACTGTGTGAACGGTATCATGAAATCTGATGATTACCAAGGAATTTGGGGGCGCAATGTAGTGGCCAGTGTCAGAAAGCTCTCCACCAGAGGTCATGGGTCTTCCAGCAGGACAATAACCCGATACACACATCAAAAAGCACTCAGAAATGGTTACAAACAAAGCGCTGAAGAGTTTTGAAATGGCCAGCAATGTGTCCAGATCTGAATCCCATAGAACACCTGTGGAGAGATCAAAACAGCAGCTGGGAAATCTGATTGACCTGGAGCAGTTTGCAAAAGAAGAGTGGTCAAAATTTCAGTAGAGAGGTATAAAAAACTCATTCATGGTTACAGGAAGTGATTGGTTTCAGTTATTTTTTCCAAAGGGGGTGCTACCAATTATTAAGTTAAGGGTGCTAATAATTTTGTCCAGTGCATTTTTTGGGTTCTGTGTGTAATTGTACCAGATTTGACTTTTCTTCTCTGTTTTTTTGAGTTGTTCCAATGCAAACAAAAAAAAATAAACATGTAAGTACCAAAAATTTACAACTGCAACAATTTTCTGAGAGAAGCGTTGCATTTTCTGACAGAACTGCAAGGGTGCCAATATTTTTGGCCATGACTGTATATCCTGATTTTTCCATTTTCTTTTTCCAGGAGTTTCGTTTTAAAAACATAGTTCTGGTTATTTATCTTTGTGGAAATCTGGGACTTCTGACTCTTCTCCTTTGGACCATCAGTGCAGTATGAGACACTCTCAACAGTCGTTTCTACATTTAGTCTTTGGGACTTTCACTAATTGTGCCTATTTTAAAACAAGCCAAAGAAATATGGAGTAAGATGCCTGCCAGTTTACCGTGATTATTAGAATGAATTTGTCTGATTTGAAAGTTTCTTGCCTGCTGAGTTACAAATCAATTTCGTATATTTTGTAGCACTTTTTGTAATTTATTTTTTTATGTACATTATGTGCTTTTTAAGTCTTTATTGAATCTGAAGAACATATTTCCTTAGTGTGATATTTTGTTAACCGCATTTAATTAACAATGTTTACAGATCAAATAATTATACCAATCTTGATGCTGTTTATGTCTTTTTCTAAATATGAAATAATTATGTTTTAACCACCTAATTCTTTTAGTGCCTAATGCATTTGAAGACTCTTGCTGCCTGAAATGTAAACATTGTTAACAATGTCCGTTCTCTACAAAGAATGAATGTAGTTTGGATGAAGTGGACCATTTATTTGAGGTTTTTGCACAGATGACAATCTGTGAAAGAACAATCACCTTTTTAAATAAAACTTTAATTAACCTTACCTAATCTAGAATGTGTACATTAATTGTATTAATCTGTGTCTTTACATTGTTATTTTAGTCTTGTGCTGGTTGATCTCTATTTTAGACCGTATTTTGGTTATTTAATTCATGTAGATTGAATATCATGCAATTTATCTGTGTGGTAATGAGATTTCTGTGTGTGAAGAAGTTTTTTT
The DNA here is from genome assembly GCF_022985175.1 of Labeo rohita. Lineage (NCBI taxonomy): Eukaryota > Metazoa > Chordata > Actinopteri > Cypriniformes > Cyprinidae > Labeo > Labeo rohita. Next base: position 8,121,195 of record NC_066892.1, on the reverse strand, counting down.
TCTCCTGTGAAGTGTTATACGAAGACAATGTGGTGCAGTTGCTCATTAACACATTTAGCTGTTTTAGTATAAATAGACAATTGCCTTTAATTGCCATTTATTTTTGAATTTGTATTTTGAACACAATTGTTCAAACGGTATGCAAAGCAAGTACTTTCTTGAGACTGACATGAATTCAAAGGTTAGCAAGCAATACTGTTGTATAAGCATGGCGGTTTGACATAAATATGCACATTATCTGTAGACAACAAAGCAACAGGTCATTTTTAAATAATAGGTTATTTTCTAAGATTAATATAATTAATAAATAGCTTTAAGGTTTCATACTGAGTATAACTGAAGTACTGAAATGTAATCTGGATGCAGAATATTACGTTCAAAAATTGGCCTATATTATTAGAGCAATCATAATAATCAAATTCTGATTAATTCTTTTTAAAAAAGAATCTTCATGTGACAAAAGATACCAAATTAAATTTTCAGTGATGTTTAACAAAATACATCCATTTTCACTTCAATTTTATCCTAAAACCTTGCAATACTGCTTTCATATAATTTAGGGATATACAAACATTGCCAAGAAAATACAATATGAATATACAATACATATTCTCCTCAACTTCGTAGACAAAACACTAAAAATATGGTATATAAGTCTCTCCAGATACCTCGTCAAAGAGGAATCACAAATATGCGTGAAACAATACATTCAAATAACATTTAGGCATCTCGGCGTATGCAGATTTTTCTGGATCAATAACAAAGTCACACAAGCAGCAGTAGCAAGTGTATATGCTGTCACAATAAACAGACGAGTTTGAGCATTGAAAATTCTCTTACGTAAAACAGCTGCAATTTGACGATCAGTGTCCATTTTTACTCATTGTTCGCAAACTCCCCTGCCTCCCAGCGCAGAGCCATGGCACTTTTACGTCGGCCTCCAGTATAGGGTTCAGGAAACTAGTGAGAGGACAAAGAAAGTGATTTAATTTTCTATTTTCTCTTTGGAAAAAACTTCTACAACCTCTGGACAACCTAATATATTTAAGTTACTGAAACCCTATTGTAATTGTTAGAATGGCCAAGGATCAGCAATCTCCACGTAAAACTCACGAGGCTCACCTCAATCAGCCTGACAGGGGCGCTACAGTGATCAAAAATACGAAGACTCAAGTGTCTTATGTTGTTGGAATCCTTGGCTCAAGTTGGACAAAACGCATGCCTCAGATTTGATCATAAGCCTGGCAAGCCTGGCGAAATTTTAGAGTATTTTTGATTTTTTGAAAACCAAAGAAAGATTCTTTGGAGAGTCAATATCAATAATTATCAAAAAATGTTGAACTTTCGACTCACCGTCGCAAAGGGATGCCAAAATGTTCGAAAGGGGCAGGGCCACTTTTAGTAAAAATTACTACGTAACCATTTGTCCTATCAACATGAAAAATCACTGTGGACAGTCTGTGAGAAATTTGAAAGAAATCGGCCACTGGGGGCGATATCGCACTTCTCAAGGGTGTAAACGATTGTTCTTTTTTTTTTTTTTTTCCACACATATATGTCATTTTCGTATCATATTGGAGAACTCCTCATTCTGGACAGCTTTGCCTCTACTAGAACCACTGCTGTCAATCAAATTGTTTGTTAAATGATTGAGAAGATGTAAAAAAAAAAACTACTTTTGCATACTAGTCCTAGGTTTTTCCCTTAATCTGAAAAAAACAAAAACAAAAAACACTGCAATACAATTCTCTGGACTCTCTAGGTCAATAATTATCAAAAAAAATATTGAAATGTACCCTTTGGGAAGCTATAACGGTATCTCTTAGAAAAGTGGCCTGTCCAAATTTACCCAAAATCCTATAAAGCCTAAAGGAAAACTCAAAACTTCACGAAACATGGCGAGCACATGCAACAGGTCATTCTAAACAAGCATGCAAAATTTTAAGGAGATGGGACCACAATTTCTGCTGCAAATTTCCTGTATTTGCCAAAATGCTTTTTTTCAATCATTGATTTAGGTGGTTACAGGCTTGCTAAACAACATGCTTAAATGACTTAAAGCTCTTGAACCTTGGTAATTGCTGCTTGCAGCTATATGTAAAATTCTTTCACATGGTTAATTTTGACAACTGAATGGACGTGATCATCTTTAAGATCAGCGTCACGTGTTGTCTCCAAATGACGGTAATTATGATACAGCGCAAACACAGCAATATTTACATATACTTACTCGATGATCACATGACAAAGCTGAACGATCCATTCTGCATGTTTTCATTGGAGATGAAGGGGATGATTTACATTTAATTGGCACATCATCTGAAATGAAATGGACAACCAAGAATGAACAGATATTTCCTGAGAATGTGGTGTAGTCATTACTTCAGAACAATTGAAAATTCTCTTGGTATGCAGTACCTGTAAACGATGAGCTGTCCAAACGGTTTGGAGACATCAGGAAGTGATCCTTCGAGTAAATACTGGCCCTTTGACGTTTCAGTTCCTCTTCTCGCTGCTTCACCATCTTAATCTCCTCGTCAACTAGAGATATTGTACTCCTGGACCGCAGCTTGAAAAACGGGTTGTTGAGGAACATCTTCTCTTGGGTTTCCTCAGAGGCGGAATTCAAGTTGAACTCAGATGCACTTCGAATAATAAGGTTCGACGTCTCCAGAATGATGACATTAGGGGTATCTTCAGGTCTCCAGTCTGCAGATTTGGAGGACACCATTTTTCCATGCCTTGGACTTGGAGGGAAAGGCTCTGGCTCGAGGATGATAACATTGTTGGCGGCCAAGTCTTGGTTCTGTGTGCTCTTGGTTGGTGAGGAGGTAATGATGAAAGAAGGCGTGTTGTTGTTGAGAGATTTGGATATGCTTCCATCATCATCCCGGTCTTCAAACATCTTCCTTTTCTCATCGACTTCTTGACATAGTTTTCCAGGGTTCAAGTTGGCAGATTTCGCTCTTATCTGTACACAGTCACTGGAGTACGATTTTGACATTCCCCTCTCACGCCTCAGGTTTTCCTCACGCTCCATGGTTAGGCGAATCTCCTTTTCAATTGGGGTCTCTGGGTCGTCAAACGGTGATCTGTAACTTGAGTCGTCCAGACCTGAATCCTCAGAGCAAGGGCTGAACTGGGTATGTGCGTAATCCTCTAGAAGTGACAAGCTCTCAAGGTCCCTCTTTGGCCTTTCGATATTGCGGACAGGTGTATACATGAAACTGTGACTACCTTGGCAGGTGCCAGATCGAGTCGTTGGTGTGCTCGGATGGTGCGTCAAGTTTTTCGTTTGCTCTTCGATCTCTAGCCACTGTTGGCGGGCAACTTTAAAATCCACATGTTCTGTGCTAACGTTCTCGCTTTTCATTTCCTGAATCACACAATAATCTTTCGGCACCTTTTTGCTGGAATCGGATTTGACAGAGTCAAATGAATTGCTCTTGTGAGTTGCTGAACCTCGTCCAAGCTCCTCATCGTCTTCGGAAATCTTGGACAAGCCATGGAACAGTGTGGAAGGATTGTAGGATATCTCCTGCGGTTCCTGAACTGGCTCATTCTCTGGTTGTTCTAGTACTTCTTCTCCCACCGGAATCTCCAGCTCTTCAGTTTCCTTTGAAACGTCCTCAGTATTCTCAACGGAAGGTTTTTGAATAAAGAGTTCTTGTGCGCTCAGCTCAAGGCTGTCAATGTAGGAATCATCATCTTCCCTATTTATGGAGGAAGAGAAGATGTTCCTCCACTTCTCATCGGTTTCGCTGTCTGATGACGCCGCAGCTATTTCGACCCGAAGACACTCTTCTAGTTCGTCTGGGTCATGGCAAGACTCCGTGGAGACGTCTGACAGAACTTCCTCTCGGATGTAGTGCTCAAGGATGGTTTCTTCTGGATCTTCACATCCAAAACTTTCTAATATGGCTTCCTGTGAGTCTACACCCAATTGGACTAACATATCTCCATCGTCGACATTATCTGGTTGGGGTGCTACGTTCTCCACTGGTTCCTGTCTTAGCGAATCTTGCCTCTTGTGCGTGACATCATTCTCATACATGCTCTCGGCACTTGACGGAGTGTCGGACGTTGAAGAGGTAATTGACTCGTTGCGATAAAGTTCTTCTTGAGTATCCTCCAAGACAAGCGCCTCTTTGGCAGTGCAAACATCTTCCAGATCATCAGCCTTGGTCTCGGTAGGAGGTAAGCCTGCTAAAATGTCAGCCACAACTTTTGTACTAATGGACTCTAAAACGTCAGCATCATAACAGACTTGTTCATCTTTGCTTCCTGTGTCCTTGCTCTCAGGTAACTCAGTCTCCAGGACTTCCATTTCACAGTCAATTATGTTTGCTGTGCCGGAGTTTTCACTTGTCTCCATGGTTACAGGCTCAGACAGGGACTTCAGCTCTGTATGCTCTGGATTCTCAGGATGAGAACAACCTGCAATCTCTTCCAGTCTATCCACCTCTTCAGGCTCAGTCGTAGCTCCCTGCAAGAGAAAAGATGACAAAGATATTCAAAAGCAGCAAGAGAAATCTCATTTCCCTAATCACCAAAACATTCACAGCATATCAAAGCTAATTTGCACCCACTCATGTTTAGTACAGACGTTATGTAATACTAAATTTCCGAGAAAGTTTTTCAGGGCTTAATTTAGGGCTAAGTTTTCAGTCTTAAGGGGTTACCTGAGCTTGAGCTGGTGTGGTTTAATATTCCTTGCAAGAGGTTCTGAGTTTAAAACCTGCTTAACTGATTTTTACACAGAAATTAAAACCACTAAAATACTTAGACTTAACTTATGAACCTTAACCGGTTAACGGTTTTACTATAGCAAAAGTGTAGTAACCATGGGTTTTTGGTGGATTAATTCTCATTTGTATCCACCTTTTTCTTCCTGTAAAAGTGGGTGCAGCCATTTGTAAATTTTATGGGTGTGGCTTCCGGTCTCATCCGCATCCAGCTATTTTTAGCTGTACAAAACAGCTAATTTTGCTGCTTGATATTGCAAACTGGTATGTCTTACCATTTTAATATATTATCATCATTTCTTTATTTTAGACATTTAAAATCTTTATTTCCCTACAGCGAATAATGATCCTGAAGTCTCACCCATAGGCTTACTTCGGCATTGAGGAAAAAGGTGGATAATCAGTTTTACCAAAGCCAATAAAAGGCAAGCCTGCAACCTTTAGCTAAAAAAGCGTAACGCTAATGCTAACGCTTCCAGTTTGAGAAAGGAGACCAGAGGCTATTTTCTTTAAATGAATGTCAATGGAAGAGAGGCTTCACTACACTAAAACAGCTTTTTAGAGGAAACAGCTTATCATTTAATGAATCGACAGCCTATCAGCTAATCTTCAAACATGTTTTACACTAAACAAAACTTTTGGATTCAACTATTTTTAAGAGTTTACACAGAAAAACATATGCCATTTTATAAGAGAAGTCACAGACTTTTTGTGACAGGTGGGATTTAACTTATGGCACTTCTCATTCATTCCCATAGATATGTATACATAGATGCCTCATTAGCGACAGTTTCTGTGGGCTGCTATACATAAGCTGTCTGCTATATTGTAATGGTCAACTTGTCATTATTCACCATAGTAATCAATGAATATTCGAAGATGCCACAATCCTGCACAGCCGATGATCTGCAAACCCATTGTATAGTAAATGACGTCAAGTTGACCGTTACAAAATGACGGATGGGTCTATGTGCTTGGAGCGATCAAATGCAGCTGTGGCATCTATCCACAAGTATGTTCATTCATATGGTATCTGTAAATGGTGATTAAGTGTTGCACAACTGAAATTCAATGACGTCTGTAATGTGATTGGTTATCAAGACACACGTGATCAAGTTGGCCCTTATGCTTTCTCCAATAGTAAGTAATACAGACCCTCTCATACTCCCAACAGTAAGATAATCTGTGGTTTTACTACAAATACCATAGTTAATCTATGGTTAGTGAAGCAAAACCATGGTTAATTTGTGTTTACCATTGTTTAGCTATAATAACCATGCTTTTTTAGTTTTATAAGTAGTAAAAGCATGGTTAATTTTCATAATATTGTGGGACATTTAATTGCATCCCTTACGAAAATTAACATGGTTTTATTATAGTAAAAATGTAGTAACCTTGTTTTTTTTGGCGTATTGATTACCATTTGTATAACCACAGTTTTATTACAAGAACAATGGATAAACTATGGATAGTGTAGCAAAACCATGGTTCATTTGAGGTTAACACCCTGATAGTACACATACATCACAGAGATGTCAATTTGACGTCTATTTAGATCTGGAAGATGTATTTTTTAAAGTGTTCACTCGTCTGCAATACGTCTCTCTGTTGAAAATACCAGCATGTGCTGGTTAGGTAGGTTTTGAAGCTGGTCCTTAGCTGGTCCTAAGCTGGTCTTGAGCAGAAGCTAGTTGCTTAGGACCAGCTTAGGACCAGCTCAAACCAGCACCCATGCTTCAAAACCTACCTAACCAGCATATGCTGTTTTTTTCAACAGAGATATAGGACGTTTCCTATCAGATGTCAAATAGACGTGTTTCGGATGTCTTTAAGATGTTTATGATTTAGAACGTATGTAAAACTGACATCTTACAGACATCTGTCAGATGTTTGTACACAGCAGATGCTTTCCAGATCAAGCGATCTTTAACAGACATTTGTATGTTTCACGCTGAAAAATAATGAATGGGATACTTTCATTACCTTGCGGCGCCCGCGTCAACGGAAGATATATGCAACTCATACGTCATGACCGTTAACGGACGGAACATTATGAAAACAATTCAGTATCTTTTTTCAGACATAACCTGTACGGATGCCGAAAAGCAGTTGTGAGAGAAGCACAACAGCTTATTTAATGGAAAAAACGACCGGTAAGGATAGTACTCAGAGTGAAATAACTTCAAAACCGTTACTGCAGCCAATTTTTATGTAAAGTACTGTAGAAATCACACAAATTTGGGTACGTAGATGAAAAAGTGAGTGAAGCACACATAAACACGTCTAGCAACGCCTGTGTTTTCTTCCTTAATCTTGAGACTCAAGTGTTGAAAGGCACCATGTTGTTGTAATTGAACAGCACTTCAAAAACCAGGTTAGTTAAGTGTTAGTTTCACTCCACATAGAAATTCTTACCTTTTGAACTGACTGCCAAATCGCACCTTTTTACATCTGTTTAACACAGTGTCAAAGGTATTTTTAACGTGCACAGGCATTTGCAATTCACCTTGGCTTCCTTATGTAAAATATGCAACATTATATGAGATTATTCCAGTGTATATGAAGAAAGTGGAAGCTATTGTTTACTCTCACAGTGAATTATTTCACATAAGTGGGTTATAGTAGGAAGGAATAAGTAGATTCATTATGTAATACTGCAGAACTGGCTCTTCTCCTCATGCATGGCAAACTTTTGTCCTGTAGATAATCAGCACAGGCTCTGGATCAGACCAGGAATGGAAGAGAATGAGGAAGAAGAAGAAGAAGAAAATCCCTTGAGGGCCAAATCCACTGACGGAACTGACTAATCTTCACTGACCGCAGGTTTTTTTCATATTTCTATACAAGAGGGCACATCATGTGAGAATTAAGAATCAATCACACATCGCTTGTCGTTTCTTGTCTTGTTGATGCGCCACTGAAGAGCGTTTGATCACGGCAGCGTGGTTTGTTTACATGGATTTTTCTGATCTAATTCGTACCAACTGCCGAGTGCCAAAGTGGTGTGTGATCTAACACTCAAACTCCTTCTGACAGACGAAATCAGCTGCCATGGGGATTAGCAAAGGATTTTTTCCCCCTCAGAACATCAAAACCACAATTACACACTTTCATACACATAACATGCTATCAGTACAATATGGAAGTTGTGCTAAAATCAAAATGCACAAATTGACGGCATCATTCACAGATTTTGTAAGCCGTTTACATCACTTTGGCTTGAAATACTTCCACCGTCTAGCTTTTTCTTGACGCCCGTTTGGTATAATTACCACCGCTGCATGAAAGTCTCCACAATCATTCAAAACTCGAACGGCATGCTAATGTGACCACTAAAAACAGTCAAAATTATGTGAAATTACCATCCACTTCAGCGCCTGCCCATTTCACCCCAATCAAGCTACACAAAGGCACAAAGCCTCATGAAAATGACAAGCGCTAAAGTGTTGACTACCATGGCAACACCCCCCTACCCGACTCCTCCTCTAGCAGCTCAGCTTGTGAGAAAACTTCAACACGCTCGCACCCTCTCCGTCTCAGCATTTGTGTCATGACAATCTGTATTCCATAAATTATTCAGTGACAATAACATTTGCATTGAAGGCAGACGGAGGTACCAGCGTGTCCCAGTACCTACCGTGAGCTTTAGAAACAGGAGCCAGAAGGAGATCATCTCCACTTTGCCAAGAAAATCTTCTCGGTGAAACCAGCACTCTGGGCTTGAGTAAATACATTGCGAATGCATGTATAGGAAGTGAACTTGATGTGATAAGGGAGTTATTGGCAGAAATGTCACTGCGAGTTGGTCTGATGTCACTGATGTTTGCATGAGTGGTCACCTCAGGGCATCTCTGACTGGTTAACAGCTGCATCTGATCAATAGAGTGGCTTGTCAGTGAGGTCATGTGTCACTTTCTGATGGGTTTCCTTAAATGACTCCTTCCAGGGAGTGATTTCATGGGAAATGTAGCAGTTGGGGGCGGAGCTATCACTAATAAATACAACTAAGAATCACGTTTCGGTATCAGAAAGTTGTGCATATCATTGTGCAAGCACAGGCCATTGAAAAGAGCATTTTAGGCTCAAGGTTGTTCTATTCAGAATGAAATAATAACCTGCGTGGAGCATCGCAGTAACAGGTGCTGGGGGGCCAGAGCGTAGGTGGCCATTCAGACATATGTGACTGGCATGGAGCCCTTGGATATGGAAAGGCAATGTGCTCAGATGAGAAAAATGTCACTATGCGGCATGAGAGCACTGCAGACTAAGATGTCTAAAACTGAATATTTTGAAAGATTTATCAGCTTGAATGGAAAAAGTGTTTATTTTTTTTATTTAGTGACTACAAAAAATTAATAGCATGATTACAAGAAATAATTTTTGGAAGCTGCTTATAAGTATAGAGTGGTTTTAATACAGCAAGATAATAAATATTTATAAAGATATGTGAATGAAGTTCAGATAGTAGTTTAGACCTTCACTGAATATGTATATATAGAAATATATACACAGTATGTATATGAAATCATGTATTTATAAAAATATGTATTTGTATAAATATTATGAAAATATATATTTTTATTAAAAAAAAAACAGAATAATCACTAAATTTCATTATATACACAACTTTACAATATTTGTGTGTGTGTGTGTGTATATAAATACACATTTTTAACCATTTTTAAACAAAAGAGTAATATCTGTAGCGTTGAAATATTATTTTTTAATATTATGTTGCAGTTATAATCACTCGTTATTTTAGACCAATTTTGATGTGAATGCGTCAACAAATAAAAGACTGCAAAAAATAAAATTACTAATCAGAATTTTTGTCGTTTTACTGTAAATCCAAAGCAAATTGTGCAAAATACTAAAACTTGTTTATTTAAGAGGATATAACTTCTTTAAAATATATATATATATATATATATATATATATATATTCTCCCTGCATTGTCTTTCTTTAAAAATTTTACATTTTAAATTTATAGTGAATATATGGTGATATTTTGCTATATTTAAAATAATAAAAATAAATAAAAAATAATTTAAACATTTTTTTTACTAGAAAATGTGACAACAGCATTGATTAAAAATATATAATTACAGCATACTGTATTTTTTTTAACAGTTTGTTAAACAAATGTGTGATATCTGTAGTTGAAATATTATTTCTGGTGCATTATGTCACCAGATATCAAAATGGACACAAATTCTAAATAAAAAAAAAACAAAACTCATTATGAATACTGCATTTTATGAATACATGTATGCATATAGGCTTCGAAAATGTTATCCAGATTTTTGCTGACATATTAATAGCAGTTCATCTGGCAGCTTTCTGCTCCTCTCTGCATTAATGTGAGGGTGAAATGGAGCAGGAGACATCCTCATCTGTAATCATTTCCAAAGAGGATCCATCCCTGTCTCACATTTACCCCGGGCACACACACACACACGCCTCCACTCACCCACGCGGACACTTTAATTCACTCTAAAACACACAGTCACACTCACACACCCACACACACACACATTGAGCTGAGAAGCCCAGTGCTGATGTTGTCTGACAACATCTCAGATCTCGTATTCCACGTTTTCAGAAGTGCTTGAGGTTTGTACGAGCAGCCTGGGATTAATTAAACTTTCACAGCTTCTTTTTCTGAGGTTGTTTCACAGAGACGGCAACATTTTCACGCTCCAGGGTCAAATGAAAGGACATTGATAAATACAAGCCCAAAATAATGAGTTTTATTGATGACTAATACATAATTTTTTAAAAATCCATGATATGGCAACTCATAAAAATGTAACAATATACATAGCAAGCACTTTTCCGATATTATTTCTCACATTAATGATGCAACAACGTGAAGTTCGATATAAAATACAATCCACGTCTCTAAAAAAAGAAAAAAAAAACACAGACTGCAGATATAAACCTGTCACCCCATGCAATCGTACACACTCTCACACACTTGTTTGCACCAAATCAAGTCTCTTTAGACCATATCAGCACTAATTCATTGTGTTTAGCATCTTTATGTCATTACATCTTAATAATATTACATTCTTTACAGCACCACAGACAAAATTTAACAGCAATCCAGCACAAGCTACATATAAAGCCAACAGCATGACACCTAAACAAGTTCATTCACCCCATATTCGTTTTCATAAAGTGGAAGTCTGACTATTCATAAAGTTCTCTGTGTCCTACCTTGTTGTGATACGAGCCGAGAGAGGACAGGGTACGTGCTCAGCGATTCTGTCTTGGCTGAAGCTCTGCTTCTCTGTAACCACAGAGACTGTGACTTACTCTGAATGTACCAGAAACAGCCAATAGCTGAGCAGCCTCAGCCGTTCCGACACACGCACACAGTTGCACAAGGAATTTCTTAAAAGCTTTCTGTCAATCAGGCATATTCTCAAGGTTTCATGTAATGGGTTTCTCATCTTTAGAGAAACGGTCATAATACGGTTTATGATTGTCCTCTCAAAACCTGCCCTCTGCACTGACGCAGTGGCAAAGTTTAAGATCGGGTGACTCAGAAATAATATCGCAGTTGTAAACAGACAATTTTGATGTGAATTATGCCAACAAATACTAGACTGCAACAAATAATATGTCTAATCAGTATTTTTGACATTTTACTGTAAAAATATTTAGACAGGATAAATTTACTTCCAAAGAAAAATGTGTAAAATACTAAAACTTGTTTATTTAAAAGATATAACTCATTTTCTGAATGAAAGAATATTTACATATTTAGAATATAAGATATTTTCACCCTGCCTTTTCTTTCTCTAAAAATTATATAATTACAGAATATTGTATTTTTTTTAACAGTTTCTGATATCTGTAGCATTTAAATATTATTTCTTTATATTACATTGCAGTTGTAAACACTTGTTACTTGTTTTAGATCAATTTTGATGTCAACAAATACTATACTGCAAAATTATCCTGTAAAAATATATACAGTAGACAGGAAACATTTACTTCCAAAGCAAAATGTGTAAAATATTAAAAACTTGTTTATTTAAGAAAATATAGCTTGTTTTTTGAATAAAAGAATATTTAGAGAATTGGTTATTTTTTTCAGCTTTTTCTTGCTTTTTCTCAAAAAAAAATGCTAAATGTATCATTAACAAGAAATCACATATTTTCTAAAGCATTTCTTATTCGTTTGCTATATTTAAAATAATAATAATAAATGAAAAAGTATATTATTTTAGGGATGTTTATGTTTTGTGACACCATCATGATTTTAAAATATATAATTACAGCATACTGTATTTTTTAACAGTTTTTAAACAAAGAGTGATATCTGTAGTGTTGAAATATTATTTCTTTATATTATATTGCAGTTGTAAATATTTGTCACGTTTTTTTAGACCAATTTTGATGTGAATCATGTCAACAAATACTAGACTGCAAAAAATATTACTAATCAGTATTTTTGTGATTTTACTGTAAAAAATATCTAGGCAGAATACATTTACTTCCAAAGCAAAATGTGTAAAATACTAAAACTTGTTTATTTAAGAGAATATAACTTAGGTTTTTTTTGTTTGTTTGTTTTTAAATATATTTTTACCCAATTGGTTATTTTTCTTGTCTTTTTTTTCTCTAAAAATACATTTATGGGTAACAAAAATGACATATTCTCTAAAACATTTATTAATATCTTTTGCTATATTTAAAATAATATTAAAAATTAAATAAATGTATATTGTTTTAGGGACGTTTATGTTTTTTGTACTATAAAATGTGACGATAACACTGATTAAAAATATATAATATTACAGCATATTTTGTTTTTTTTTACAGTTTTTATGCAAAAGAGTAATATCTATAGTCACTTCTTTTAGACCAATTTTGGACAATTACTAGACTGCAAAAATTGTTTATATAACTTGGAATATAACTTGGTTTCTGAATAAAATAATATTTAGAGAATATACATCTAGAATATATATATATATATATATATATATATATATATGTGTGTGTGTGTGTGTGTTTTACTAGAAAATGCGACAACAGCACAAATTAAATATATATATAATTACAGCATATTGTATTTTTGTAACAGTTTGTTAAACAAAAGAATGATATCTGTAGTTTTGAAATATTATTTCTTTATATTACAAATGAATAAAAGAATATTTAGAGAATATATTTTTTACCCAGTTGGTTATTTTTCCTTTTCTTTTTCTGAAAATTGCTAAATTTATGACTAACAAGAATTTTTTTGCTATATTTAAAATAATCTAAAAAAAATAAATAAATGTATTTTGTTTAAGGGATGTTTATGTTTTTTTGTACTAGAAAATGTACAAAATGTACAAAAGACAGGATAAATTTACTTCCAAAACTAAATGTGTAAAATACTAAAACTTATTTATTTAAGAGAATATAACTTTAATATATAATGTGATATATAACGTTTTCTGAATAAAAGAATATTTAGAGAATATATTTTTTACCCAACTTGTTATTTGTCTTGCTTTTTCTTTCTTTAAAAATTGCTAAATTTATGATTAACAAAAAATTACATATTCTCTACAACATTTCTTAAAATATTTTGCTATATTTCATATAATAATAAAAATAAAATAAAAGTATAGTGTTTTAGGGATGTTTATTTTTTTTTTTTTTTTTTACTAGAAAATGTGATGATATATTTAAAATATATTAATACAGCATTTTATTTTTTAACAGTTTTTAAAGAAAAGAGTGATATCTATAGCATTAAAATATATTATTTCTTTATATTATATTGCAGTTATAAACACTTGTTATCTTAGACCAATTTTGATGTAAATGTGTCAACAAATATTATACTGAAAAAAAAATAATATTACTAATCAGTATTTTTGTGGTTTTACAAACTTACAAAACTTGTTTATTTAAGAGAATATAACTTGTTTTTTAAATATATTTTTTTACCCAATTGGTTATTTTTTCCTGCCTTTTCTTTCTCTAAAAATTGTAAAATTTATGGTGAACAAAAATGACATAATCTCTAAAAAGGTAAAACATATTTTGCTATATTTAAAATAATAATAATAAATGTAATTCATTTTAAATTGTTCATGGTAGAAAATGTGACAATAGCACTGATTAAAAATATATAATTACAGCATGGTGTATTTTTTTTAACAGTTTTTAAACAAAAGAGTTATATCTGTTGGAATATTATTTCTGAAGCATTAAATGAAGTCACCAGATATTAAAATTTGCCTCTGTAAAGGGGACAGAAAAAAAAGAATTTTCTATATATTTTTTCCTTTCTCCACTTTGATTAAAAAGAGAAAAAACAACAACAAACAACAAATTACAGAACAGTCAACTGAAGAACATTATGTACAAACATGGAATAATGAACAAATGCTGTTTTTGGCACTCAAATATGATTCATGTCATAAGCAATTTTTTTCCAGATCAGTCTCTCAGACTCAGTCCATTTCATCCTCATCAGGAAGTACAAGATGTCCACATTGTAATCTTGCTTTGAAGAGCTTACATGTATTTTCCTAGTTGAGACAGTTTGATTGGCAGCGCTGTGGAGAGGACAGTAAGAATATTTCAGTTTACCCGTGCCTAGATATTCAGCATGCAGGTGGTTAGTTCGTTTCAAGCCAATCAAAACCCAGTACGATCAGTCATTCAAATCAATTGATTTGTCTGTGGTCTGTCATTAGAGAGAATGATGGGATTGCAGTTAACACATTTATCCTGCACTGGCGTGCCAAAATCAGGGGATGACAAAACAGAGAAAACAATGAATATGCAGAATGTTGAGGATTTTAGCATTAATTTTGCACCTTACGTAATGCAAGCCAAGGATTATTACATAACACTCTCTTTAGCAGATGTTATGAAAGACCTCTTGAGCAGACACAACGTCTTAAAAGCTACCAAGGACAAAGTGCTCAATTATAGCTGATGGACAGGAACGGTGCATTACTCTGGTGGAGAAAAGAAAAAAAAAAAGAAATCGACAAAACTACCCTGAAATACACATTAGCTGTCGGAAAACAGCTGAACCTATAATGAAACAAAATAAAGACAGTGTGTAAAGAATGAAAAATGGCTCAGAATGATATCTAAGAAAGCCATTATGTTTTAGCAGACATTACACACATTTACCATGGTAACCATTGCCTCTGCCATGATACCATATAGAAATTACTACAATAGGTGACTATGGGATTTCTTATTTGAATCGTTTTTGACAGTGACTATATCCACCTTATTTTTCAATGCAGATGTGAGCTGTTTTCTGGTAATGTGCTAGACTTACGATTCATAAGCCGGCGTAAGGAAATAACGGGAAGAATAACAAAGTGCAGTAAATGGTAAAACTGCACTACAAACCATTGTGTTCATAATTAAGATAATTCATTAAAATAATGTTGCAAGACACATGATCAAGCAGCAAAACAAGCTGTTTTGTACAGCTAAAAACAGATGGAAGCAGATGAGACCAGAAGTCAGACACATTACCTTTACAAATGGCTGCACCTGCTCTTATGTTGAAAATAAGATGGATACCATGGTACTTTTTTGTGTTATGGTAAATCCCAAGTCTCTAAAGTCTGATATTGGTAAGCAAATCTTACTGTATTGCTCCAAAAACAGTCAAAGTACACACAAAAGTATGACAGCAGCAGGTTAATTTGTCAAAGCATATATTTATTAATTGTATTAATCATATAAAAACAAGCCAGTTGTTATAAGACAAGCATTAGGTTTCATTTCATGCATTTTTCCAAGTGTGGATGCTCCTAACGCTGACAAAATGTGAAGATATGGGCCACTAGGTGGAAGTAAAGCAGCAAGAGTTTACTTGAGGAGACTGGTTTACTTTAGTACTCCTCTGATGGATATTTTAGTTGATGATAAGTCTAGTATTTTTCTGGTTGTCAGTAATGTTTCCTTGCTCTCTTAAAGGGGTCATCAGATGCCCATTTTCCACAAGTTGATATGATTCTTTAGAGTCTTAATGAAAAATCTATAATGTACTTTGGTTAAAAATTCTCAATGGTAGTGTAAAACAACACCCTTTTTACCTTGCCAAAATCAGCTCTGCAAAAACGATCCTGTTCTGGTCGAGGTTGCTTTAAATGTTAATGAGCTCTGCTCGCCCCGCCCCGCCCCGCCCCTCTCTTCTCTCTGTGGAGTGACGAGCCTGTTTAATTTAGCTGCGTTTAGCTAGCACGTTATTTGGAAAGGCGATCACAAAGATTCATTAAAAAACCCTTATTCTCACTTCTGCTGTAAGTGAAGCTGGATCACGAATGATTTGCGTGAACATAGACGGATATATGTAGATCGGGAGGCGCATTCCATTCACAAATAAACGTAATCCACTGCATCTTCAGCAGCATAGATGTCGGGAGTAAATGACGACCGCTACGTTCATTATTACATCCAGCAACACAACACTTCAATCGCTCAATCTGAGATATTCTTGTCTAACTTACATCCCTGTTTCGGCATCGAAACAATGGAGGTCGGACTGTTACAGCTGATTTAGGCGGGTCTGAGGTAAGACGCTTATGTCAATCAACTATCGTGGGAGCGGCCTCTGTCGGTGTGACGGCTCAATTTAAAAAAGGGGATATTATTTTTACAGATTAATTAAAAACCACTGCATGGATTTTTATCATTATAGAGTAGATTTGTACATACACTTCCAACACACATTAATGTTTAAACAACATGTAAAAGTGAACTTTGCATCCGATGACCCCTTTAAAGTTACAGTAAGGTTCGACATCAGTTAAAGCATTAGGTATCATGAAACAGAATAAACATTTGAAAGCAGTTATTTAAATTGTTTATTGGCAACTCAAGTTTAATCATAATGTTAACTAATGTTAATTTATACAACTTGAAATGTTTATACAACAAAATGTTCTAAATCTGCATGTGTAGAAATTAGCATGAACCAAAATTAATAAGTGCTATGAAAGTGGTTGTACATAATACCTGATGCATTAAAAGAGACAGTTCACCCAAAAATGAAAATTCTGTCATATTACTCAATCTCATGTAGTTTCAAACCTGTATGACTTTCTTTCTTCAGGAAACAAACTACATTGGAGCCAACTGACTTCAATTGTTAAAGGATTAGTTTAGTTCCAGAACAAACATTTACAGATAATGTACTCACCCCCTTGTCATCCAAGATGTTCATGTCTTTCTCTCTATATAATTAACTTCTATGGTGCCCCCAAGTTTGAACTTCCAAAATTCAGTTTAAATGCAGCTTCAAAAGGCTCTAAACGGTCCCATGGAAGAAGGGTCTTATCTAGCAAAACAATTCATTGAATTGATATAGTTTTTAACCTCAAATGCTCATATTGTCTAGCTCTGCGTGAACTTTGTGTATTGAGGTTAAAAAGTATATAAATTGTAAATTTGTTTTTTTAGAAAATAACCAATCGTTTCGCTAGGTAGGACCCTTCTCCATTGGCTGGGATCATTTAAACTGCATTGTGGAACTTCAAACTCAGGGGCACCATAGAAGTCAATTATATGGAGAGAAATCCTGTAATGTTTTCCTCAAAAAACATAATTTCTTTACGACTGAAGAAAGAAAGACATGAACATCTTCGATGACAAGGGGGTGAGTACATTATCTGTAATTTTTTGTTCTGAAAGTGAACTACTCTTTTTAAAGAGATAGTTATTCAAAACAAATTTATTCTATCATTAATTACTCACGCTCACATCGTTCCAAACCCGTGAGACCTTCATTCATCTTTGGAACACAAATTAAAGGGGTGATGAACTGAGAAACTAAAATCTGATCTTTTGACATATAAGAGGTCATTGTACTACAAAAACATCCTGTAAGTTTCTTTATTTTTAATGAAGCTCCAGACTGTGTCAGTAAGAACTCTTTTGTTTACTTAATTTTACCTCAGATTCATTTACAATTACCCATAGCGTCAGTGAAGGCAGTTCATGATCCCTTTAAGATATTTTTGATGAACTCCAAGAGCTTTCTGACCCTACATAGACAGCAACACAACTACCACATTCAAGGTCCAGAAAGGTAGTAAGGACATTGAGACTGAACCACTGATGTCACACGGACTATTTTAATGATGTTCTTACTACCTTTCGGGGCCTTGAACTTGTCAATTGCGTTGCTGTCTATGCAGGGTCAGAAAGCTTTTGGATTTCATCAAAAATATCTTAATTTGTGTTCTGAAAATGAACGAAGGTTTTACAGGTTTGAAACGACATGAGGGTGAGTAACTGATGACAGAATTTTCACTTTTGTGTAAACTATCCCTTTAAATGATGAAAGGTTTTTCAGTTTTGGATGATATATCCCTTAATGTTAACATATGGAACCTTATTGTAAAGTGTTGCCAATAACTCAAAGAAATGCATAAAGTTAGTATGAAATTAGAAGCCAAAGTGTCTTCTCACTCTTCGAATGGTACCTGTGTCTATCGGGTCTTTAGTTTCATTTCCTAGCGTCTGTCTTCCAGAGCTGGAGGTTCTGATGCCACCAGGCCTGATCTCAGAGCGGTACACCATACTGTTGGGTTTGAAGATCTTGCTGCGGTAGCCTAGAGGGTGGTACGACAAAGTCGCTTCCTCAGGATCTTCATCATCATCACCAATAACTACCAGTTCAGCTTGGATTCCTTCATCTTCCTCATCGGATACAACATTCTGATAACCCATGAAGATCATGGTAACAGGTTCACCAGATTCCACCTCGGGAGGGAGGAAGCTCACAAAGTTGAGACTAGAATCTTCCTTTTGATTCAGAGGTGAATACCGTCCAAATCCCAGCCCGGAGTCTGCCGTTGGAGTTATCCGATGCTGTTCCTCATACTCTTGTGTGGGAGAAGATGCGGGGCTGATTCTGGTTACACCGCTGTATTCGCTATTAGCACATGATCCGTTTTGAGCTGGTTGGTTGGTGCCTAAATAGACAACAGCTTCTTGTTTGGGAAAGTTCTCAGCTTGAAAAGGAATCTGGTTCTTGTCGGGCATCTGAAAGCCATGAAGGCTAATATAGCCTCTTTCTGTCCTCTGAGGGGTTGTAGGTCGACTGAATGGGCTTGAAAACACAGGTTCATGGTATTCCACATCTGTTGGGGCTTTCTTCTCTGAGGCTTTCAAGAGAAGTTCCTCTACTTCAAGTGGGCTCATCTCAGTCATGTCGTTCTGGGAATCCCGTCCATCAGGTGGCAAGGCATAGACAGATTTATGCCCATCGTCATAGACTTTGATGCCTTGTTCTTGGAGATCCAGAGGTGCGATGGTGGCTGTGGAGAGGATGTGACTCTCACCAGTGCGGAGATCTTTTTCTACACTGATCTTCATGGTGTATGCAGCTGAAAGGAAATTACAGTGTTAAACACAAACCAAATATTTAATACTTTTTTAAAATGATGTTACAAAATGCTTGTTATTTTTTATTTAGTACTGACCTGCATAAGATATTTAACATAAAAGATATTTACATATAGTCCACAAGAGTACAATAATAGTTGAATTTATAAAAATGACCCTGTTCAAAAGTTTACATACACTTGATTCAAACAAATTCTTAGGTTTTTCAGCATTGTTGTGTATTTGAACCCTTTCCACCAATGACTGTATGATTTTGAGATCCATCTTCTCACAATAAGGACAACTAAAGGAATCATATGCAACTATTACAGAAGGTTCAAATGCTCACTGATCCTTCAGAAGGAAAAACAATGCATTAAGAGCCGGGGGGGTGAAAACTTTTGGACTTTTAAGACCAGGGTAAATATAACTTATTTTGTCTTCTGGGGAACATGTAAGTATCTTCTGTAGCTTCCAAAGGGCAGGACTAAATGAAAAAAAAAAAAAATGATATTTAGGCAAAATAAGAAAAATGTACACATCCCCATGCTGTTCAGAAGTTTACACCCCCAGCTCTTAATGCATCGTTTTTCCTTCTGGAGCATGAGTGAGCATTTGGACCTTCTGTAATAGTTGCATTTGAGTCCCTCAGTTGTCCTCAGAGTGAAAAGATGGATCTCAAAATCATATGGTCATTGTTGGAAAGGGTTCAAATACACAAAAATGCTGAAAAACCAAAGAATTTGTGAGACCTTAACAATGTTTCTGAAATATAGCAGGCAGTTTAACTGTTCAGGACAAACAAGGAACTCATGAACAACTATCATTAAAAAAAAAAAAAAAAACAGGGTAAATTTTTATAAATTCAGCTATTATTTTCTATGTAAACATCTTTATGTGAAACATCTCTTTCATGTCAGTACTAATAAACAATGGTTTATTTTGGTAAAATAATTAACATTTTGCAGGTGCATGTAAACTTCAACTGTATATTTTTGGCAACTGTAAATCCCTTTCACGCCAGAAATTAAACTAATAACCCTCAGCCTCACTCCCATTTTCTCTCAACACAGGAGGTGTCAGTGAATTTAAAAATGGAATTTAAAAGTAACTAGTTACTTGAAAAAGTAATCTGATTACATAACTTGTGTTACTTGTAATGCGTTACCCGCAACACCCCTGGCTGAAACACTATAACACATGGGCTCTTGTGGCTTATTGCTTTAATAAAAAAATGTGTCATCTTGCAGTCTGTAGCTAGATATAATATCCTGTTCAGCTGGTGATGTTTTGATTATTGGGCCTCTTTCATAATTCTGTGTCATGCCCATAATTACAGTCATGGATAACATCTTTTTCATGTTTTTTATTAAAATACTAAAACAGCATTTACATACCTTGAATTGCTATAATTACAGAAGTGGACAGTTTGACGACATGTTTGCACTGTCTAAACATCCTGACATATTTCAAGTGCTCATTATATCAGCAAATAGTTGATGGTGTAAACAAAAGCCTACCTTTTTTCTCCTGTTCTTCATCAGTTTCATGTTTTCCTGGCGTGACACTTCTCCTCCTGGTTTTGGGAGTATAGCACTTTGGGACGTCAGGTATGGCAGTGTAGATGTATTGGACTGGCTCTGTAAGAAGCATCTGTTGAGGAAGTCTCGTGGGAAAGAATGCTCTACAAATAGCAATAAACCAAAAATAGACATTTCTTTACCTGGCCGGATATTTGCGTTTACTTCCTGCGGGGAAATACAGTAGTTTGTGGAGTGCCAAAACCGGATTTTATGAAGAGATAAGGAGAACAAAACCAAGTTTCATACCGTTCAAAACACACCAGATCACACATCACGCAAACCGATCCTTTTCTCACAGCAGCAACTGGCAACAAACAATTTTCTCTTGACGTCAGTTTGAAACCAAGGGGCATCTTCACAGCATGCTGCATTGTAATGATTTCCCTTGTTTCACAACTCAAAAGCTGATCCACTTTAAGTAGCTCAGTGTTGTAATAAGCGGTAAGGAGTCTCCAGGCCTGCTAAAGTGATTACACAAGCAATACCTTTATGATGTCCTCTGGAGTTTTCTCCACCTCCTTCAGTTGTTTCAGAACAATCTCCTCTTTTGCAGAAAGCTCCAGCTCTTGTGTCTCCAGATCTGCAACTTCCCGCTCTATTCTGCAAAGATGCAGGCAAATATTTATATACATTATTTCCAAAATAGTCATTCAAACCTGTATGACTTTATTTAGAAGATATTTTGAAAATGTTTCAAATGTTTTTGTCCATACGATGAAAGTAAAAGGGGTGTAAAATAACATTGGATCCCACTGATTTTTAATTGTATAGACAAAAATAATTCTGAGACATTTTTCAAAGTATCTTCTTTTGGGTTTTACAAAAGAAAGAAGGTCATACAGGTTTAGAGGTGAACAGGTGAGTAAATGATGACACAGTTTTCATTTTGGGGTGAACTATGCCTTTGATTTCATTGTGTGCAAACTAGGGATGTTAACCGATGACCGTTTGACCGGTGGTTGACCGTATCAACGTTAACCGGTCAAAGTTGTCGGTAGTCGGTTAAAAAAAAAGTGATATCTAAATTAGGCTATTATAGACAGTGGACTATACGCTACTACAGTTAGCCATCTCATTCCTCATCTTTTTGTGTTAAGTGAACAAATTATCCCTCACACTCAATTTTTCATAACTCGCCTGTTTGTACTTAATAAACCAATAAAAACATTTGGCGCGAGGTCACAGCGTTTGGGTTCGCGCGCTCACAAGGTTTGCGAAAAGTAAAGGCAACAGGCTAAAACACTCGAGGTTAGAGCGGCGTCTCTTCGGAGCTGTCATTTTCTTAAATGAGCCGTGGCAATGTTTCAAATGAGCTTCTAACCTAGACAAACGCCTTTATTTTCAAAGCGATCACCTTGTACCCAAACCATTTGAAACTAAGGAGCCATTTGTCCTACGATTACATACAACAAGCTCTTCGGCGCCGCGTTTGCGGGACTCATGTTTCGCGCTGTAGGGGATTTTAAAAAAGTGACGTGAGTGGCAGTGTGTGTGTGTGTGTGCGGGAGGCAGAGCGGCAGAGAGATGCGACAGAGTTGCGAAATTGCAGGCGCGGCTCGAAATGGCTGTTATTTCAAATAGCGTACCATATTTTAAACTAATCGGTTAACCGGTTTCAACCGGCTAATGAGAGGCTCGGTGGTCGGTCAAGAAATTTTTTAGTTTTCGCCATCCCTAGTGCAAACTATTTTAATTTATAGTTTCCAGAAATTCTGATTCTACGGAAGCCTGTTTCTGCCACTGTATAACAAATAAAAAAGATTATTGCGACTTTTTATCTCACAATTCTGACGTTTTTTCTTGCAACTGTGAATCTAGATCTCACAATTCTGACTGGTAGACCTGTTCAGAATTGTGAGATATAAACTCACATTTGCAAGTTATAAAGTATGAATTGTGGGATATAAGGTCAGAGTTATGGGATAATAAACTTGCAATTCTGACTTTTTCTCAGAATTGAGATATAAAATCGCAATTGTGGATTACAAAGTAAGAATTGCAAGATATAAGGTCAGAATTATGGGATATAAACTTGCAATTCTTTTTTTTTTAATTTTGAGATACAAAATCAAAATTATGGTTACAAAGTAAAATTCTGACTTTTTTCTCAGAATTGAGAGTTTGTATTCTGCAATTCTGACTTTTTCTCACAATTGCGGGATATTTAAACCTGCAATTCTGACTTCTTCTTAAAAGTGCAGGATATAAACCTGCAATTCTAACTTTTTTTTCAGAATTGTGAGATATAAACTCACAATTACATGTCATAAAGTAAGATTTGCTAGATATAAGGTCAGAGTTATGAGACATAAACTTGCAGTTCTGACTTTTTTTTCAGAACAGAGAGATATAAAATCACAATTGTGAGTTATAAAGTAATAAAAGTAAATATAAACTCAAAATTTTTTCTCGAAATTTTGAGATAGAAAATCTGAATTGCAAGTTACAGAGTCAGAATTGCGAGGTATAAACTCAAAATTTGTTTGTATCTTGCAACTAACTTTCTTGGAATTGTGAGTTATAAAGTAATAATTGCAAGATATAAGGTCAGAGTTACAGGGTATAAACTCGCAGAATTGTGAGATATAAAATTGCAGTTATACAGTAAGAATTGCGAGTTTATATCTCACAGTTCTGACTTTTTCTTGTATTTGCAGGATATAAACCTGAGATACAATCTCGCAGTTGCGAGTTAGAATAGAAAAGATATAAGGTCAGAATTATGGGATATAAACAATTTTGACTTTTTTCTTAGAACTGTGAAATCTAAAATCG
Source organism: Labeo rohita (assembly GCF_022985175.1). Taxonomy (NCBI): domain Eukaryota; kingdom Metazoa; phylum Chordata; class Actinopteri; order Cypriniformes; family Cyprinidae; genus Labeo; species Labeo rohita. The sequence goes on along the minus strand of NC_066892.1, from coordinate 8,097,715 downwards.
CAATTGCGAGTTATTAAGTCAAAATTATGCTATATAAATTATGACTTTTATATATATATATATATATTTTTTTTTTTTTTTAAGTCCGAATTGTGAGAAAAATCAGATTTATGAGATAAAAAGTCACAATTACCTTTTTTATTTTTTATTAAGTGGTGGAAACGGGCTTCCATATGATTCAGACCCAAACCAAGATGTTATAAACTGACTATCATTCATGTATTATTTAATTTATTATTTGTTTGTATAGAAATTGTACAAAAACATGCTTTCAGAACAACACACAAAAAAATGAGTATGTTTATAACATATAAATGGCACCTACTTTACATCTCCAGTCCCTAAATAGGCCCTTGTACTTTAAGAAATACAAACAATATTTTTAAATAATAAAATTATAAAAAATATAATAAAAAATTCAAACAGAACTAAGAGCACAAGTCTGATTTCTTCTTATTAAAAACAAGTACAGCACTGGTTTCTTTTCAAATACTACTTAATTATTGTACATCATATATAGTACTTATAAAGGTATTGACTGATTGTTTGATTGATCGTATGACATAGCAACAAAATCCAAATTTTGGCAAAAAACAAAAAAAGGCAGCAACTGTAAAAAGGGGTTTATTCTGTCTAAAGTAGACTGCTTTCATGAAAGTCACTCTAATGGCACCTCCTTGTGTAATTTTTCGGTATTGTTCAATCTTTAACATTCCTTACGGCATGTGCAGAGAGCTGATGATACAGAAAATTGAGTTTTTAGTTTAAGAGTTTCAGAAGGATGACCCTCATTTATGTTTTACTTGGGGCCATGAACCTATACATCAAGATAACTTACAGGAGATGACAAGCCTCCTCTGTCCTGTGATTGTGGGGATTCTCATCATATTGCTTTTTCGCTCTTAATCCACCTGATTTAAACTGCAGCCATCATATTGTGGAGTCTATTTGTCAAGAGAAAGCTCTCTGGAGATTTAAGTCCTTTAAGGCCCTTAAATCGATCTTAACAACTGCTGGAAAGCAAACTTCCTTTCCATCTAAATAAAGCTCCACAGGAGGGAAACCAAGCAGAGAGTGTGTCTCTCAGGCCCTGTATGGGAGCTTATGGTAACTCTCATTATAAGAGTGTGGTTCTAGCTGCAAAAGTTAGTTATTTTGTCCTTTTGTTGTGTTAGCCTTCCTTCCTGCTGCAGGTATGACCTGCGTAATGTTTTTTTCCAGTCAAAGCTTGTCGTAAGTCAATAGGCTCTCGCTGCCAAGCGGGTTGCGTAAGTAGATGGTTTATGTAATGCTGTGAGTGAGGTCTGTCTGTCTAACCCTTGGCTAACACTGAAAGTCCATGACAGTGGTTAAACAAGAATAATCCAATTGCTTCTCTCAATCAAGAGGAAGCTGTGAACCCTGCACACCATTAGTGGAGTAAAAAGTTTCGTTTTTTTATTCATGGGGATGTGAGAGTACCTGTCAATATTGCTCTGCAGGAGTTTAGTCTGCTGCTGGTTATCTTCAGTCTGGGCCTTCGCTGATTCCTGCTCCTCTTCGCTTAGGGTGCTCAATCCGTCCATCAGCCATTGCTCCCGTAGAGTCTTTTTCTATTTGTCCAAAGAAGGCCATAGCATCTCGTATCAGCCAATTTATTTATGTATTTATTTTAGTGCTGGGCAATGATTAACAGGAACAGGATAAACAATTGCGTACATAATATATGTACTGTGTTTATTATGTGTACAATAATACACACACATGCATGTATATTATTTAAACAAAATGTCACTTTTATATATTAAATATATTTATATATAAATATGAATTATATGAATATAAATATATACATGTAAATACTTGTAAATATTTTTATAATATATACTCACATACTATGTGTGTGTCTTTATATATACATAATAAATACACACAGTACACACGCATATATATTATATAAACACAAACTTTTATTTTGGATGCAATTAGTCGCAATTAATCATTGCCCAGCACTAATTTATTTATTTGACATTACAGTGTTGTAAATTAATAATTAAAAACACATAAATTTACACATTACATAATAAAATTGCAAAATGCAAACACATTCTGCTGTAATAATTTAATGATGATATTAAATATATTAGATATTTGTTAGAAATACATTAGATATTTCAGTATTTTCAAACATGCATTTAACTATTCATCTACAAATCTATTCATATTTATTCTATTAACAATATTGTTTTATTATTACTTATTTGAATATATTGTAATAATATACATATACATATATATATATATATATATATATATATATATATAATTTGTTTGTCATTTATTTTAAATAAGTAATATTATAATATTATACAATTAGCATAAAAATAAATTTCATATTCACATTCAGATATTCCATCTAGGAATTATATATATACATATAGAGTTGTTATATTATGTTATTTTTGTATTATATTTGTATTATGTATCTTATTATATTTATACAATTATACTTATATATTTTATAATATATTTAAATACATCATCTACAAATAATATAGTTGTAGTGTACTGTCAATAAGTAATATAATACTGTTATTATTAAAATTATATAAAAATAAATCAATTCATATATAATTATATGATATAAAAAATGTGTTTTATACAGAAGAATAATATATATATATATATATATATATATAATATAATTTTCTATATATTGTGTTGTTATATGTATCTTATTATTATATTAATACTATTATACTGATTATATTTGATACAATATTATATTTGAATACATTATTTACAAATAATAGTTGTATAGTATTGTCAATAATTAATATAATATTATTATTCTAATATTATAAATTATATAAAAATAAATCAATTTAAATATAATTATAAATAAATATAGAGCAATAATATGAATGTGTTAATTTTTGTTATTTTTTTATAATATATTTTATATAATACATATTTTTAATATACTGAATGGTTATATTGTGTATCTTATTATTATATTAATACTATTATTATTTTTATATTTTATACAATATAATATTTAAATACATTATTTACAAATAATATAGTTGTGCTTTATTGATATTTATGATATAAAAATCTATGTATTGTATATTAAGTTATATATGAATGCCTTTATTTTTGTTTTTATATTATTTTTGTAGAATATTTTATATATATATTGTATTTTTAGAATGTGAATCTTATTATTATATTAATACTTATTATTATATTAACAATAATTATACTTTTTTATATTTTATTACATTATTTACAAAGTACATAATTGTATTTTATTGTCAATAAGTAATAATACTTTTATTATTAAAATGAGAAAAATAAATCAATTTATATATAATGATATAAAAATGAATATATATATATATATATATATTATAAGTCTTCTTCATACCTTTAGATATTGTAGCTTTAATTTCTCTTCTTCAATGCATCTTCGTTTCTTTTCTATCTCCTCTCGAATTCTTCTTTTGTCCTGATGAGAAAAAAGTCATGCTATGTAAAGCAAGATCCTAAACCTTTTTTAGTTTCACCTTGACCCCCTGTATTCTGTGCTTGTTTATTTTCCTATTAGTGGCATTTAATGTCTTGCTATTAACACAAGCATGCATACTAGAGGGAACTAATATAGTCTTTTTGAGAGGAAGGCTTTGCAGCATTATTTTTAACTCTCTAATAAACCATGACTTCATGTATAAAATGAACAGCTCAAAGGCTGAGTGTGGACAGAAATAACACATAGACTCCATATAACACATGAATTCTCCATATACACTCTCAACATTCTTTAATGGAATTCATCACCAACTTTTAAGCAGATAAACACAGATTAATCTCTTTTTTGATTTGTTGTGCGGCCAATAATGGTTGAGTGGCTCATATTATCATCAAGGCTACATAAGAGTAAACACAACTAGTTAGTCTACCTGAATGTTTTGATTTAAATAACACACTAAAAACTCACCATACCAATGTTACCAGACATAACAAACACTTAATTGACACCAAAGCCATATGGCAATATGTAAAGTGATAGCATTTCACAAGAAACCTCAATTCTCCAAAACAAATACAAATCTAGCCTGATACTCACTGTTATAGCCTGCAGTCTCTCTCGCAGCAGGGTTTCTTCCTCCATTATGATCCTGACACAGAAAGAAAGAGAGGGAGAGAGAGAGCGAGGGATGAACAACCTATTCTTGCTAACAACCTACCGTCAATGTCTGTCTAGAAGACTACGAACAGGTTGGTAACAAGCTGTGATTGGCACGTGTGGGTTGGCATGAGAGAAGTTTTGGTAGGGGGTGACTTGACGGTGGGCGTCAGAGCTGGAAGAAAGAAAGGAAGTGCTAGTGGGGGATCTTTCACCCACTATCTCCATGCCTGAAGAATAATGTGAACATAAAATATGAAAGATGTACTGGGTTTGAAATGTGTTTGCGTGTGTGCTGGTTGATGGTGTCCGTGACGTGCTAGCTAACCATAACTGTCATAACTCGCATGTCAGCGTTTGACACTTCATGCGTCAGATATATCCACGTGGAGTGCTTTGTCTGGGACAGTGTAACATAATGTCTCACGTCAATAAATAATGGATAAAGAGCCTGACATTGCTGCACTGTTAAACAGACAGAACAAGCCTGGGTCATTTAGTTTGTACTTAACAGAAGAGGTTCTATTCAAATTAGTTTTCATGATGTCATGTATTAAAAAGTAATCATTTTAAAGTCATGTGCAACTGCAATTTTTATATTTCCTGAAGAAAATGGTACTTGTCTATAGCAGATAGAGCATCTATGACGTGTCTGAACACATTGAAACATGATTAATTTACATTTTACAACTATTGATGGTTTCCGGACAGGTCTCCCTATTGGCGATTCTGTCTCTCTGCACATTAAAAGGGAAAAGTACAAGTATTATCATATTAATTTCAGCTTTAAATAATCTCTGGTGCATCTGAGTTGATTTATTAAGAGTTGAAGCTGAATACAGTGATGCAATCCATTACAGTGCTCTGTAAATATATCTGCTTTGTACATCTGTCCAGTGCTGTATTGATGTCATATGCCCTGAACTTCATTCAAGGCCATTTCTCGAATGTTTGGACTTGTAGAGCGAATGTTGTTGGGTTAAGAATAGCCCACATGAAGACAGACCTCACCCCCCCCCTTTGTACGGAAATAAATACATGACCAGCAAGATATACAATCTGCTGTCACAGGTGGACTGCAAGGTTACATGGCATTCAAATTACAACACACAGTTATGAAACACACGTGAATGACAAAGCTCTCTGGAGCCGAGAACAGAATATGACGTATATGTATGGAAGCCTGTTTCCGTCACTGAATAAAACAATAAAAAAGGTATCTGCGACTTTTTGTTTCACAAGACTGACTTTTAATTCTGTCCTTTTTTTCTGAATCGTGAGATACAAACTCGCAATTCTAGAAAACGTCAGTCGTTTTTTCCTCTCAGAACTGGACTTAACTCATAAACAATTGCAAGTTTGTATCTCACAATTAGTCAGAATTGCAAGATACAAACATGCAGTTCTGAAAAATCTGATATGAAAAAATTTATATCTGACTTTATTTTTCGCAATTGCAAATTTAAATCCTGCAATTCTGAGAAAAAAGGCAAAATTGACCGTTTATATCTTGCAATTCTGACCTTATTACTTGCAATTCTGAGAAAAAAGAGAATTGCTAGTTTGTATCACACAATTCTAAGAAAAAAGTCAGAACTGCAAGATGTAAACTCATAATTGTGAGAAATAAAAGTCAGAATTGTGAGTTTATATCCCGCAATTCTGACTTTATTACTCACAATTACGAGTTTACATCTCACAATTCTGAGAAAAATGTCAGAATTGAGTTATTGCGAGTTTATATCCCACAATTCTAACTTTTGATCTCACAATTCCAAGTATATGTCACACAATTCTAAGAAAAAAGTCAGAACTGCAAGATGTAAACTCATAATTGTGAGAAATAAAAGTCAGAATTGTGAGTTTATATCCTGCAATTTTGACTTTGTATTTCACAATTATGAAAAAAAGTCAGAATTCCAAGTTTGTATCATGCAGTTCTGAGAAAAGTCAAATTGTGATTCTACATCCTGCAGTTCTGACTTTATAAATCACAATTGTAAGTTTATATCTCACAATTCTGAGAAAAAAGTCAGAATGGCAAGTTTGTATGATGCAGTTCTGAGATGTAAACTGACAATTGTGAGAAAAACATCAGAATTGTGAGTTTGTATCTTGCAAATCTGACTTCGCTTCTTGGAATTGTGTTTATATCCCACAGTTCTAACTTTGTCTCTCACAATTCTGACTTTATTACTCACAATTACGAGTTTACATCTCACAATTCTGAGAAAAAAGTCAGAATTGCGAGATGTAAACTCGAAATTATGAGAAAAAATGTATAGCTCACGATTCAGACTTTATTACTCACAATTGCGAGTTTATATCTCACAATTCTGAGAAAAATGTCAGAATGGCATGTTTGTATTATGCAATTCTGAGTAAAAACTCAGAACTACGAGACACACAGTTGTGAGAAAAGAGTCAGAATTGAGTTATTTCTCACAATTGCGAGTTTATATCCTGCAATTCTGATTTTCTAACTCGCAATTCCAAGTTTATATCAAGCAATTCTGAGAAAAAAGTCAGATTTGCAAGTTTTTAGCACGCAATTTTGAGAAAAAAATCTGAATGTTTGTATTATGCAATTCTGAGAAAAATATTCAGAACTGCACGTTTTTAGCACGCAATTTTGAGAAAAAAATCTGAATTGTGAGATCTGACAAAATCTGACTTTATTACTCACAATTGCGAGTTTATATCTCAAAGTTCTGAGAAAAATGTCAGAATGGCATATTTGTATTACGCAATTCTGACTTTATTTCTCACAACTGTGTTTATATCCTGCAATTGTGAGTTTATATCACGCAACTCTGAGAAAAAAGTCAGAATTGCGAATTTATGTCTTCCAATTCAGAATTATGATAGTCGTAATTATCTTTTTTTTTTCCAGTGGCAGAAATGGGCATGGATATGTATGAACGTGACCCTGCTCAAAAAAAAAAAACAAAAAACAAAACTTAAAACACAACTAAAAGTATTGCTATTTCCATGTTTTAAAATAAAACCTAAAACTTACAATAAAATAAAATAATATTTGATTATCATCTTTTAGGAGTACACTAACATTACGGTTGGCTTCAAAGCTAACAGATATGGGTGGAAAGTCACAGTTGTATATTTCAAGAGGTCACATCTTTTGAAAAACATCAAACTGTCAATACTACAATCAATATTTCCTGGTTTTGCTTCTCTCTTCCCCTGGCTGAAGTGTGATTTGTGCCCCAACCATGGATAGGCCATTGCGACATGAACAGTGTGTGCTAAGCGCTGTCATGTGTTGCCTGTGGTTAAAATGTCAAGCTTGTGATATGTCCTTTTCTTAAACACAAACCGTCCTGAAGACATGTGCTGTCTCAGATGAGGGTCCATCTGATAGCAACTGTATCCACCCTGCCCTGACATAACGTAATAATGCCTACTCAGATTGCACCCATCTGCTCTGGTGAGTGACTGTACACCTAACGCTATCTAACAGATCTACAACAAAGCAAACAAGCACATGTTTTTGTGATCTAACACCGTTAGTGACCTCAACACGTACGCTCTTATTTTCCCTGCAAATTCCCAAAGGAACCAGGAACTCGTAAACAAAAATGACATTTCCCTTGATGACACTTGTGTTTGCACTAATAGCGACCCATCATCTCTTTAAATGTCTTACCACTTAACAAGATGCCTTACTAATTTGAGATGCAGCTTAAGTAGTATATGGCAGAGAGAGATGCATTTACACACATTAGTGCATTAGGTTTTGTGATAATGTGCACTCAGAGATGTCCCTGTCCTCACATACCCTTTTACACATTAGGATTAAATTGTATATTTAGAATCAAGCAAATATTTTTGAATAAAGCTAGGACAGCTAGAGACATAATCACTTAATGCACTAAAAAGTGTTTTCTTCCACAGAATAAATATATACATAAAGTACATACAGTAATTTTTTTTTTTTTTTTGCTTTCAGTAACAAATACTCTACGTTATATTTTGGACATGGTACCATGATAATACTGTGTTTTACTGGATAAGAACAAGGATCCTACCAATTAAAAGTTTAGACACTACTCATTTATTATTTTTGGGCTACTATTTTCTAATAATCAAAGCTGTAAACAACAAATCTATGATGTATGGAAATTATACATTTATTTATAATTATTAATATTACCCCCAAAGGTTATTTTACCTTTTGATGACATATTTCCTATTGAGAAAGGACATTTGTGGAGAGAAATATTTATTATAATTACTAATATATTCAATTTTGCTTTTTTTTTTTTTTTTTTTTTTTTTTTTTTTTTAAATAAAGCTTAAGTGATTAAAGCTATTAAACAACAAATAAATGTATATGAATTTAGACATAAAATAAAATAAAATAAAATAAAATAAAATAAAATAAAATAAAATAAAATAAAATAAAACTATTCTATAATGGATATTTTTCTAAATATTAAAAATTGTCAACTTTTAGGAGTACACTAACATAGATACACCACCAAAGCTAACGGATATGGGCTATCAGTCACAAATTTAAAAAAAACAACAAAATAAAATAAATTGTCATTTTATAGTGAATACATTTTTTTTTTTTTCTAAAAGTTCAGAAAATTCATACAAAGCTATAAAACAACAAATGAATAAATGGGAATTAGAAATAAAATAAAATAAAATAAAATAGTAATTCTGTAATGGATACTTTTTTAAAAAATTAAAAAAATGTTTGTCAACTTTTAGGAGTACTCTAACATAGATGCCACCAAAACTAACAGATATGGGCTATAAGCCACAAACTTAAAATAAAAAAAAAAAAAAAAACAGTCTGATAAAAAAAAAAAAAAAAATTCTGTAGTGAATATAATTTTCGTATTTTTCTAAAAGTTCAGAAAATTTAAACAAAGCTACAAAACAACAAATGAATGAATGGGAATTAGAAAGAAAAAAAAGAAAAGAGAAAAGAGAAAAGAAAAGAAAAGAAAAGAAAAGAAAAGAAAAGAAAAGAAAAGAAAAGAAAAGAAAAGAAAAGAAAAGAAAAGAAAAGAAAAAAGTCATTCTATAATGAATGCTTTTTTTAAAAAATAAAGAATTGTTTGTCAACTTTTAGGAGTACTCTAACATAGAAAACTAACAGATATGGGCTATAAGCCACAAATTTAAAATAAAAAAAAAAACAGTCTGAAAATAAAAATAAAAAATTCTGTAGTGAATATAGTTTTTATTTTTTTTTGTAAATGTTCAGAAAATTCAAACAAAGCTATAAAACAACAAATGAATGAATGGGAATTAGAAAGAAAAAAAAAAAAGAAAAGAAAAGAAAAGAAAAGAAAAGAAAAGAAATTAAAATAAAAAAGTAATTCTATAATGAATACTTTTTTAAAAAAATAAAGAATTGTTTGTCAACTTTTAGGAGTACTCTAACATAGATTTTTTCTAAACGTTCAGGAAAAAAAAGCATTTAGAAATAAAATAAAATAAAATAAAATAAAATAAAATAAATAATTCTATAATGGATACTTAAAAAAAGACTGCCAGCATTTAAGAGTACACTAGATGTTATAAAAGCTATCAGTTAAAAGTCACACATTTAAAATGAAAAAAAAAAAAAAAATAATAATAATAATAATAATAATAATAATATTAATAAAACAGTCATTCTATAGTGAATATATTATTTATTATTAGTTTATATTATTATTATTCTGTAAAAGATCATTTTTTAAAAAATTAAAAATTTGAATGTCAACCTTTTAGGAGTATACTAGCATAGATGACACCAAAGCTAACAGGTAAGGACTAAAATAAAATTAAAAATAAAATAAAATTAATTAAAATTAAATTCTTCAGTCAATCTATAGTGAATATACATTTTTCTAAACGCTGTAAAAAATTTATTCATTTTTATTAATTAATTAAACAATTAAATAAGCATCTAGATCATTGTCTAAGATCCTTAGATATGCCTACAATTTTGACTAGTTGTGCACCAATAAAAAACAAACAAAACAGTATATTACTGTTTATCATTTAATATTTCTGTCTGATACTGTCACACTATTATCCATTGTACACTACAAAGATGGCACTACAACAAATTTCCAATGAGAGCAAGCAGTGTGACGCATAAGAATCATTCATTATAGTCCAAAAAAGCAGTGTACAGCTATGATGAGAGCTTTGGTTTCATTCATAGTGCAGTAATGAGCTCACAGTCACAGTTTAGTTGTAGTATTGTGGTTATACGGGGCAGGTCAGAGACTGGCGCCTCGCCTCAGAAGACATTTACCTGCGTTTAATCTGACCTCTTTCTCTGTCCTGCTGCTGTCCCTACACTAAAAATACCACCACGGCCATGCACAACAACAGAGCCAAATACTTTATGCTTTATAATGACTTCAAACTGCATTCTTTCATTTTTAATGAAAGCTACAACACGCTTTTACACTTCTTTAATTTTACTCACAGAGTAGAGCTAATATATGCAATAAATCGGAATAAATTATGCCCGTGAGTGGGCGGATATTATAAACACACGCACACACATACACCCACGTGTGCTTCTGCATATAAATGTCTCCCAGTTTAATGTTCCAAAGCACTCCAGATCCACAGACTGGAACTCTAATTCCTGCATCCAGGATTCCGATGCATTATCATTCCAGCTCAGATTGCAGCAGCCTGCTAGGGTTCAGTGAGGGAATTAAGACGCCCAGTGTGGCGACAAACAGGAGAAGGTCATGCTGGTTAGTCCTGCCCACGCTGCTTCTCACTGCCAGACTTGAGATGGGTACGGCGGCAGAAAATAGCGTTCGTCTCACAGCTGGACTGTCAGGGCAGGCTGAATGATGGCTGAGTTATGGGCCAACGCTGACCCTCGATCTCTCTTCATGTTTGAGACCCATCAGCTGTTAAGATATCCACCTCTCTCCTCCTCCTCCACTTCCAGACTATGCCAATTGCTGTCTTACTTCCTCTTTACCGCCTTCTCTTTCCATTTCTGTGATTGCATGACTCACAAGCAGGTACCCAAAAAAAAGTACTGTAGCATTGTATAGTCATAGTATGAGATGGCATTATTTTCAAAGGTTTTCATAATTTCTAGCCATTTCTAGCTGAGCACAACTAAAAAAAAACAAATAATTAATTTTAAAGTTTAATTTTAAATTTTTTTTAAATTAAATGCTTTTCAGATATGAATTTTAAGACTTTTCCATTTTAAAATAAGAAATATTTTTATAATACATACATATGGAGTTCCCACCTTCCCCCCGCCCCCGAATTTTCGTCATAATATTAGGATTTTTTACAGTGGTTTCTCTATGATTTTCTAAAATCTTTATAATATTAAGATTAGGATTTTTAACAATTGTTTTATAGAGATTGTAATGCAATTTCTAGCCATTTCTAGCTCAGCATACCTGGAAAAAAAAATTAAATGTAAAATTTATAATTAATTACTTTTCAGATCTGACGTTCCATTTTAAAATAAAAAATATTTTTTATGATACATACATATATATATATGGAGTTCTCACCTTTATTATTTTCCCAGATTTTCATTATAATAAGATCAGAATTTTTAACAACTGTTTTATAGAGATTTTTTTATAGAGATTTTTTTTTTTAATTTCCTGTCATTTCTAGCCATCTCTAACTGAGCATAACTGAAAAAAACTAAGTTTAAAATCATATTTAATTTTAACTTAAATGACTTTCAGATATTAATTATTTTAATGACTTTTCCATTTTAAAATAATAAAATATATATTTTTTTATAAAACATACATATATATGGAATTCCCACCTTTAGATTTTGTACTATTTTCCCAGATTTCCATAATAATAAAATTTTTAACAACTGTTTTATAGAGATTCTACTCTAATTTATAGCCATTTCTAACATTTCTAATAATAATAAGATAATGTAACATTTTAATGTTTCATTTTATTTTTTAATTATTTTCTATTAATTTTCCATTTTAAAATTTTAGATTTTAATTTTAATGACATGTTAATTTTAGAACATTTATTCACTACAGAAAAGTATTTAAGTATAAGTTAAATTAAATTATTATAAATGTATTCATTTATGACCTTTCATCATACACAATTTAGATATTTCTATTATTTAATTAATTAATTAATTATTATTATTATTAAATAATTTTAATGACTTTTAAATTGTACTTTTTTTCATTAAATTTTTGATGACACTGAAACAGGGAATTTGTGGAGGCATTTATTATTAATAATTACTAATATTTTCAATTTTACTTTTTTTTAAAATAAGCTATAAAGCTATAAAACAATGTATGTGAATTTGAAATAAAAGAATAAAATAAATAATTATTGTAAATAATAATTAATTAATTACAATATATGACTTTTACATTTTTATATATATATATATATATATATATATATATATATTTTTTTTTTTTTTTTTTTTTTTTTTTTAGTCATGAAAACTAATATCTTAAAAAGTCAGAAATGTCTATGGCAAGGTATTTGAATACAGTAAACAAGTAGTACCATGGTATATATCAAAGTACCACAGCAGTACCATCACTGAACCATAATATCGCCTCAGCAACTTCAAAATCAAAATGCAATAACTAAAAAATGTCCTAATCCTGTAATCACAGCAAACAGCCTCTCAGCCACAGACAGACAGAGATCAGAGATCAAAGGTTTCACGGTGCATGATAATACTGATCAAACAAGCTCTTCTAACCGCCTGACCTCCCTCACCACCGAATACGGCACGACCGACATGTCTGACGGAGAGATCTCAGTATAGAGACAGACAGCTAGTAATCTCCAGTCTGTAATCTAATCACTAATGGTTTAACAGTCAAATCCCTGGGGTCTGCAGCCCATAGTGTGTGGAAAACAGAATTCATGTGTCCACTTCATATTTTAAAGCATTTTCATGTAATGACACTCACAAGTGTTACATGCCTCAAGGCATCAAACAAGGTTTCAATCCTAAAACGCACTTCCATACACCACAGATTTTGCTTATAAACAGCCCAAACTGCTGTTACTATTTCAAAACTTTGTAACAATTCAAAAAGAACGTGGAAAAGTGATATGCAGTGTAATGTAGTCAACAAACCTGAAACCAAATCAAGCCCTGCAGTATAAAAAGCATTACACAGCTTTCTGGAATACTTGATTCTGATTGGACAATTGACCCTTCATAGGGAGTTTGATTGACAGGCAGTCTCACCAATCATAACCTGAAATTTCTGTCAGATAAACAAACAAGACTGAAGAGTAGATTAACGTTGGTGGACTTGAACTTGAAAAATAGTGTTAGTTTGATGTCTTTCCGCAGTTGAAACAAGATACTTTCAGATGTTCATTTATGTTTATTTCATGCTATAACTACTAAAGCAGAAGACATGATCTGTTCACATGCCGCTTGAACTGAAGCACTGCATCAATCTTTCATGACACATTGAAGAGTCACAAAACAGTATTTATTGTATGAATTTTTTTAAAAATGGAAAATTTTGAAAGTTGGGACATTGTCTTGTCTGTCGGCACATTGTCAGTTTTCTCTTTGCTACGCAATGTATTTTCACTGCATGAAAACTGGCATAAGATGGCATTAATTTTCAGTACATTTTCATAAATTTAAATGAATAGTGAATTTTGTTTATTTATTTATTCTTTATTTTACGTAATGAAAATAAGTGTATTTAAAAATAATAGTAATGTCTATATTGGATATAACTTTATTCATTTTTAAGATTTATATTCATTTTAATAGATTTTTTAAATTCATAATATATATAATTTTTTTCTCATTTAATAATACATATACATACATATTATATATATATATTAATATAATATAATAGTAATATAATAATAAATGAATTTAATAATAAACAATAATAATATAAATAATAATGTCTTTTAATATATATATATATTATTTTTAAATTTCATGACATTACAAAATGTCTGTTTATTAGAGGAATTTTATGGTTTCAAGTTAAAAACCTTTCAGCTTTTAAAAAATATTCACTAGATATTTCTGATATTAAATGGCATTTATTTTCAATACTTTTTCATAAGTTTTAGTGAATAGTGATTTTTTTATTTTAATTTTACATAATGAAAATAATTTATTTAAAAGTAATATTGGATGTATGTTTTTAAGATTAATTTTCATTAATAATTTTCATCATTATGTTTAAATGTAAGTTTTATATACATTTATATATAATTAATTAAAAAAAAAATATATATATATATATATATATATATATGTATATATATATATAATTTATTTATTTTCCCATGACATTACAAATTTAGAAAAACATATTCAATAGAGGAATTTAATGGTTTTAAGGTATGAATCTTACCTTTCAACTTGTATATTTCTGATCTAAAATGGCATTAATTTTCAGTACTTTTCATGAATTTTAGTGAATAATATATATATACATATATATATATATATATATATATATATATATTTTTTTTTTTTTTTTTTTTTTTTACGTAATGAAAGTTTCATGAAATTCCCTAATATTACCAGGTTTTACATGACTACAGAAATTACTGTTTTTGTATTGTTTAAAACTAAAATTTGTTTTGAATCATATCATAAATACTTTTAAATCATTTTATGTATGAATTTATAATATGTACACCATTTTAAAAAATCTCAAATCAGATTTGTAACACGTAAGTATTAAAAAAACATTCATATTTAACAATAAATAATTATATCATATTACACTGGTCTCTATATTTTTACATAATAGAATCATTTCAACTCTAATAATATATTTTATATTTATTTATAACAATAACTTGGTAATTATTCCCATAATGAGTCGGATAATGCACAATCAACCAGTCATTATCACAAAACAAACCATTCCGCTTCATGTTTGGTTCCTGATCACCCAGACAGAATTTAGTTTTATATAAGGACCAGCTGATGAAACATTATAATTACTTTCAGCAACTCGTCAAAATTCACCAAGGTTTTTCGAGGTATCAAATGCGTATGGAAGCAGTGCTAGAATAATCACATGCAGTCTGATTCATATATGTGGGTGGATAAGACAAGCACAGCCTCTCTCTCTCTCTTCCCTCTTGTAGTTTTCCGTGTGCGCACCGTTCGCAGGTACGAGCCTTTACAAGACTTCCTGTCATTCGGCCCGGTCAGCTGAGATAGAGGGGGTGTCCCCGGCGAGGGTGATGCCATCACAATGACGCCATAAGCCTCCTGACACACAACAAACTGTGACGGTCTAAAAGTCAGACCCTATTAAATCAGTTGACAAAGGCTTTACGGATCTCCTGTCGTCTAGTCGGGACGACAGGCAAAAAAGCAGCAGGCTTAACGGAATTAAAAGCTTACGAATCACTCACACACAACAAAACACAGTTACTTTCATTCAAGCAAGCACAACATGATTCGAACTAACCAGTTAACAAAGCATAAATCTTCCAAGTAACATACAGTCAGACTGTTAAGTGACAAGCAGCAAATTACATTATAAGCTGAATATAACACTAAACAGGCGACTGAAAAGGAAGGGAATGACACTCACCAGTCTTCTGCTGATGCTTTTAGTTAGGAAGCGCTGACTACAATTCAGTCCGTTCATTCCAGCATGGTCGCATGTGTGTGTAACGAGTGTATGTGTGTGTCCAAGTGCAGTTACCGTAGGATGAGGGTTGATCCTGTGTTACCATTCACTGGCAGGCTGCCCCTCTCTCTCTCTTTAACTCTCCGATTCTCTCGCTTTCTGTCATGTTATCACTCTCTCTCTTCCCCCTCCCTTCTTACCATCCTCTCTCGCTCGCTCTCGCTCTCTCCGCTCTCGGGCTGTCATAGCTGGGCTGCTCTACCATGTGTTTGCCCACGTACAACTGCAACACAATGTGCCTACACACACACAAACACATACACACACATATAGATCAGCTGCTGTTTCCCTTAGACGAACATGCTGACATACACTTTGCTAAATTACTCCTCTCCAAAATTAGTTTTACAAAAACAGCTCAGAGGGTTCGCAAACACTCTAGGGTTTTATGTAGGGCTTTGTCAAAAGTGTGTGTGTGTTATAGTGAAAACCCGCTGGTAATATTTGTCTCTATAGACATCTCACTTTCATGTCTCTGTAGTGATATGCAAATAACTGAGTTTCCATTCATGGCAGATGTTCAAACTAGGCACATTAAAACACTGTAAAAACATATTTTGCACATATTTGTGCATCCTGGATGTTGCGCTATTTGTCTGAATGGTATCTCCAATCATGTTTGTTGAGGACATTTTTTGACAATAGTCATCCTGTGAACAGTTCAAGTGAAAACAAACTCATATTACCTTATATTTAAGGAGCTGTATCTAGGGACCAGAATATCACAGATCACCATAGCAACCACCAGAACAACTTAGCAACTACATGGAAACACTCAGAACACTTTAGCAACTGGCGGATCAGGACATATATGGGAAGCAAAATATCATAAATCACCATTTGAGGTATCATTCATTGTAACACTCTGCTAAAAACAGTCAGAACACTTTAGCAACTGCATAGCAACACCCTGGCAACCACCCAATTATGTTGCCGTGCAGTTTCTAGTGTGTTGCTACTGTAGCAACCACTTAGAACATCCTAGTAACTGAACAGCAATGTGCTTAAAAGCTGTCATTGTGTAGCAACATAGTTGGGTGGTTGCCAGGGTGTTGCTAAGGTGTTCTGAATGTTTCAGCACATTGCTGTGCAGTTACTAGGATGTTCTAAGTGGTTGCTAGGATGTTGCTAGGGTGCACCTAGTCCTGACATCCTAGTAATGTGCCTAAGAACAGTCAAAACACCTTAGCAACTGCATAGCAACACCCTGGCAACCACCCAATTATGTTGCTGTGCGGTTGCTAGTGTGTTCTAGTGTGTTGCTGCTGTAGCAACCACTTAAACATCCTAGTAACTGAACAGCAATGTGCTTAAAAGCTGTCATTGTGTAGCAACATAGTTGGGTGGTTGCCAGGGTGTTGCTAAGGTGTTCTGAATGTTTCAGCACATTGCTGTGCAGTTACTAGGATGTTCTAAGTGGTTGCTAGGATGTTGCTAGGGTGCACCTAGTCCTGACATCCTAGTAATGTGCCTAAGAACAGTCAAAACACCTTAGCAACTGCATAGCAACACCCTGGCAACCACCCAATTATGTTGCCGTGCGGTTGCTAGTGTGTTCTAGTGTGTTGCTGCTGTAGCAACCACTTAAACATCCTAGTAACTGAACAGTAATGTGCTTCAAAGCTGTCATTGTGTAGCAACATAGTTGGGTGGTTGCCAGGGTGTTGCTAAGGTGTTCTGAATGTTTCAGCACATTGCTGTGCAGTTGTTAGGATGTTCTAAGTGGTTGCTAGGATGTTGCTAGGGTGCACCTAGTTCTGACATCCTAGTAATGTGCCTAAAAACAGTCAAAACACCTTAGCAACTGCATCGCAACACCCTGGCAACCACCCAACTATGTTGCTACGCGCTGTTTTTAACCACATTGCTATGCAGTTACTGGAATGTTACTAGAAGTGGTGGCTAGGATGTTGCTAGGGTGCACCTAGTCCTGACATCCTAGTAATGAGCCTAAAAACAGTCAAAACGCCTTAGCAACTGCATAGCAACACCCTGGCAACCACCCAACTATCTTATTATGCAACTGCTAGTGAGCTGTGATTGTTCTATGCAGTTACTAGTATGTTATATGTAGTTGCTAGGGTGTTGCTATGCCATTGCTAAGTGCGAAAGCAACCACTTAGAACCTCTTAGTAACTGTAGTTGCTATGCAATGACTGTTTTTAGGCACTCTGCTATGCAGTTACCAGGATGTACTAAGTGGTTGCTAGGGTGTTCTGACTATTTGAAGCACATTGTTAGAGTGCTAGGACTAGGATGTTTTAAGTGTTTGCTTTAGCAACACCCTAGCGACCACTTCATCCTAAAAAAAACTGTCACTGTGTAGCAACATAGTTGGCTGTTTGCCAGGGTGTTGCTAAGGTGCAAAGGTGTTCTGAATGTTTCAGCACATTGCTGTGAAGTTGCTAGGTTGTTCTAATGGGTTGCTAAAGTGAAATATGATATTTCAGTCCCTAGACACACTGTTCTTGGAGTGTTGCATATTTCCTCCAGGTAGTCTATGTAAATCCCCAAGACTATTCTCATTGAAATTAACCTGATGAGCTCAGAACTCATTATTTTTATATTGTTCTGCCCCCAGCAGGAATCCTGTTTCTCATTATTGCCCTGATTAATCAAATCACACATTGCAGTCCATGTGTGTTCATTTATGCAACATTTGGGAAATTAAACTCAAGAAATCTTGATGATCAAAAAGATAACTGATGCACTGTTCGTCTGGCCTCATGGATTTTTTGATCAGATGTAATTCCTAATGTCTATGGTGTGCTAGATTTGGTGATCTGCTGTGTTGTGCAGCACGTGCTTTCACTCTACATTCACGAATCAGCAGCCTGGAGCTTGTACAAAAGTGTCCATGGCAACGGGCTGAACCCATGCCAAGTTATTTGGTCCTAGCGTGCTAAAGATAGACGCACACAGCACACAGGAAAGTCTGCACTGCGTGAGATTCCAAACCATCAGCACCTGTACCTCTTACTGTAAAAATGCTGCACTAACAAGGCACTTACACTGAAGTAAACCACTTAATAGAGGACATCTGGTCCGAGTGATAGTAACTGAATATATTACTATGGTACTTTGATATGTAGCATGGTACAGAATGAATACTATAGTCATTTACCATGGTATCTAAAATGGTACTCCTAGGCACTTGGTGTTAGCCATTCTTACAAAAAGTACTGTGTATAGGTACCAGAGATGGTGCAGTATGGTAATACTATAGTACTTTGAAATACACCATGTTACTGAAATTCATGGTATTTACTTGGTACTTCCAAGAATATCAGTGTTTAATGTGTGTTCTCTTGATGTGTGTGACACCGTCTATAAAAACCCTAATACTATTACACAGGCTATTGATTTACAACAATAATCTTTAGCAATGCACTCACACACACATCAAGGGGACAGCTTGCAGGGTGAACACACAAAAGTGGGACATTACTGCAGGCTACGCCTCATACAACGCCATCGCAGCCTGCCACATTCCCGCTGGCCCTCTAATGAACGGAAACCCAGGGCGGATCTGTCACCAGAACGCTGTCCTGAGCAGCCTGGAAATGGTGGAGCCAAGCTGCCTACACACAGTCTGTCATATAGGGGAGGAGAGGAGAGGATATCAAAACATGTTAAATAAAACTGTACCTCTATTTGAACACCTGTGAGAAACACAGAGCTTTTATGAATCTGTCAGTTCCAGATGCAGCTGTGATGTTGAGAATTCAATTCGGGCTGAACCCGCTGAATGACAGCTTGACGTCTTTGAAGCACCAGTCAATGTTTGTTTGTTGGCACAGATAGATAGCCTCTCTTTCACAACCCTGCAGGAGAGCAATAGAGAGGAGATGGGAAAAAAGAAGAGAGAAAATGTTTTGTGAATGACATGGATGCATAAATAGATAGATCAACAACTGAAAGCTGGACAGACAGCTATAGACAGAGACAGATGGACAGACAGCGATAGACAAAGACAGAAAGACAGATAGAGACAAACAGACAGACAGATGATAGACAGATAATAGATGGATGATACATAGATAGATTTACAGATGATAGATAGATAGATAGATAGATAGATAGATAGATAGACAGACAGATGATAGACAGATAGACAGATAGATAGATAGATAGATAGAGACAAACAGAAAGACAGATGATAGACAGATGATGATGATGATGATGATAGACAGATGATAGATAGATAGATACATAGATTTACAGATGATAGATAGATAGATAGATAGATAGATAGATAGATAGATAGATAGATAGAGATTGAGACAGAGACAGATAGACAGATAAATAGATAGATAGACAAAGAGACAGACAGATGATAGATAGATAGATAGACAGATAGATAGAGACAGATAGATAGACAGATAGATACATAGATAGATAAAGAGACATGACAGATAGGCAGATAGAGAGATAGATAGATAGATAGAGACAGATAGATAGATAGATAGAGACAGATAGATAGATAGATAGATAGATAGATAGATAAACAACAGACAGAAAAATGTTGTAGCTAGACAGACAGACAGACAGATAGATCGATAGATGATAGATAGATAGATAGATAGATAGATAGATAGATAGATAGATAGATAGATAGATAGATAGAGATTGAGACAGAGACAGATAGATAGATATTGAGACAGAAGCAGATAGATAGACAGATAGATGACAAAGAGACAGACAGATGATAGATAGATAGATAGACAGATAGATAGAGACAGAAAGACAGAAAGATAGATAGATAGATAGATAGATAGATAAACAGCAGAAAAATGTTGTAGCTAGACAGACAGACAGATAGATAGATAGATAGATAGATAGATAGATAGATAGATAGATGATAGATAGATAGATAGATAGATAGATAGACAGATGAAGGATAGATAAATTGATAGAGACAGAGACAGACAGACAGACAGATAGACAGATAGACAAACAGACAGATGATAGATAGAAAGATAGATAGATGGAGAGAGAGAGAGAGATAGACAGACAGACAGATAGATAGATAGATAGATAGATAGATAGATAGATAGATAGATAGATAGATAGATAGATAGATAGACAGATAGATAGGTAGATAGATAGACAGATAGATAGATAGATAGCTAGATAGATAGATAGATAGATAGATAGATAAACAACAGACAGAAAAATGTTGTAGCTTGACAGAAAGACAGACAGACAGACAGACAGACAGACAGACAGACAGATAGATAGATCTGTGTGTTGTATATTGTGGCCTTGTTCTTAGTGGATGCAGTGAGTGGTAAAAGTGAAGTGGCTTCCTCTGATCCATTAGAGCGTCTTTCCCTCATCAGCGAGACAAAGAGTCTGTCAGAGCACTGGAGTGACTCTGATCTCCCACCCATGACACACAAACAACCCACAATGCTCTCCTGATCTCACTGGGCTGTCAATCTCACTAGAGAACACTTTTCAATGGTACTTTTGATTTGATTATTAACATTTAAAATAACAGTTTTATATTTGAATACATTTCAAAATGTAATTTGCTCCAGTCTTCAGTGTCACATGAACATTCAAAAATAATTTTAATATGCTAATCTGGAGCTCAAGAACTTTTCTTATTGTTGAGCACTTATTTGAAATAGAAACACTACAAACATTAGAAATGTATTTACTATCACTTTTGATTATTTTAATGTATCCTTGCTGAATAAAATAGCTTTCATTCAAAGAAGCAGTATGTAGATTTTACTGTGCAACCAATTACTCAATAATTCATTTGGGAAATCAGCTCAGTCAGAACTGGAGCTGGCCTAATGTGTTTATAGTGTGAAACTGTAGTGCAGGAATACTTGAATCCATGTGTGTGGGTGTAATAGAGTTACATTGATCTGTGTGAGTGCATTTACTGTTTACTGTTAGATTTGCATGAAAACCGACAAAACAGCTGATGCAGTAGACATTCAGATCAATACACGCCATGTTCTATTAATCCACTTATCTCTGCCTTATTTTCAATGTTTTCATGCTTAAAGTCACCTGAGAGGGTAAACCGACTCATTAATTACCTTTTTTTGCGTAGAGTTGTTTTAGAGTTTCTGATGCATTTCTATAAAGCTTTTTCAAGTAACACAGGAGCATATGAATCGCATTGTACACGTGTGAACCACAATGCCATGTGAACATATAAAGTTTGACACATATTCCTTACAGCGTTTAGGATGTTTATGGTCATGAAACCCTACAAACCTCCAGCTGTCAGCTGTAGTCGTTTTTGATACAGATACTGTTGCCATGGCAGCCAGAAAACCCTGCAGTGAGAGCAGAACAAGAGCCTATTATTTCTATGTTCTAACAGAAATAACTGGAGTTTGAGCAAAATGTGAATGGTGAATGAATGTTGCTTGCTTGCCTCTGAAAAACCCGCCGCACGGTTGCTCTGAATGGGGCCGGGTAAGACTGGGAGTCGATTCTAAAAGAATTGATTCGTCGATTCCGAGTCGCTGGAATCGATTCCACTCAACGGACATGTCCGAGCATAACTGTCCATACTTTAGTTTTACGAATCCCAGAAGAACTTTGATATGGAGGACGAGAAATGACTTAAGTATAAATAAATAAATGAATAAGTAAATAAATACATAAATAAATTAATTAATAAATAAATGCAGATATACATAAACGAATAAATAAATAAATAAATAAATAAATAATTCAGTCAAAAGTGTCATTTTTAATTGGGCTATTCTTTATATTACATTTTACAGTTTATAACAATAGTAAATTTGAGGCTACTATGGTTTTATTACAAACGCTATCGTTAAACTATTTACTATAGTAAAAACATGGTACATTTTCTTCAGAGACTAGCTGATGTCTCATTTGATTAATTTAACAACTTACCGTTATTTCCACGTTATTCTCGCCGCTATTTTCTCCTGAAAATACCTTGGAAACGTGTGACTTAATTTCCTATTTTTGTAAATAAGTAATAGTGAATGAACTGTAAACGTTACATTCTAATTGAAACGCTGCTTATATATATTTAAAAAAATGATAACTCTACACCGAAATCCCAGATAGCCATACAATGAAAATATAAAATGAAACATTTGTGTTTGGGACGCTGTGACCACGGAGGCTGTAGTGTACAACGTAAATTTGAAAATGTTTAGCTTAAATAATTAATATGAATAAACAGTTGTTCATAAACGGCTGCTGAAATGACTTGGAAACAGCGTTTGTTGATGTGTTCATTGAACGCATTACGTCATCACTTAGCCTACTGTAATTTTTTGGGATGTAACGTTACTAATAGTCGGACCGGGAAAATGATAACAAATCAAAAAGAAGAGTGCAAAAAACTGTCTGAGGAACATAAGGCGTTTGTGGTTGGTCAAACTGAACCAGCATTTCCCGGGCAAGAACCTTGACAACATTCCTGTTTGTCCTTATCAGTGTTGCCAAGTGCCACGGGTTGTTTTTGATGTCTCCGGGTTGAGGCGACCCCAATAACGTCATATTTAGCCCCTGAAATAAGAATTTACCAGCGGTGCCCCGACAAAAAACGTGTATTTTATCCCCCAGAATGCAATTTCAAACTGGGGACCCCCTTCGAAACGCGACTGGGCTAGTTTTGAATAGCAGGTGAGCGGGTTTTGTTGTAAAAACCTGGCAACCCTGGTCCTTATAATTTCCGGTCAGGTATGTATCTTTACCACCTATTAACTTTGGTTTGTCAAAATATTGAGTCCTTGAGTGCTGTTTACTATCCTTTTTCCATATGATTTAGCAGTTTCCACACGTTTTTTCCAGTGGTTTAGTCAAAGTTTAGTCAAAGATAGCATTTAATATAATATTACTATAGCAAATATATAATAAATGGCACAAGTGAAGCAATAAACAGTAAATTATACAATTCAAGTGTAGCAGAGTAATCATCTGCATTGTTTATTCATATGATGGCACATTGTTGGGAACTGAATTATCGCTCATATGTCACTGTTTTCTATAGCTGAATTGTTTGAGAGAAACAGTTATATAAATCACAAAAAGGCATCTTAATTCATGAGCATCTTTGATGTGCCAACTGTTTAATGTTTACAACACTTACACTCGATTTCCATAAGAGTTATATGGAGAGGAAAATAAGACTGTCGACGCCATTGTAACACACCATAGACTAATGTGAGCATTTATTCTTCCAACTAACCTTTCTGCCAAATTCTGGTCTTTAAGAGGTATGTGTATATAATTAATAATACATAATAGATAATAATGTAACAGGCTCAATTTAAATAATTGTACTACTAAATTATACATTTTCACTCCTATTTTCCAGCTGATTATACTTATGCTCAACTTTGTTTACATAGATTTTGTTTGTTCTCTAGAAAAAACAGAAACACTAGTTATTCATTTAAACCATCAGTATCAATGTATAGATAAATACATGCTTCAACCTGTTTCTCATCAGGAAATACCAAAACAATCTCCCACCTGTGCTGGATTTGCAAACTTGGCTTTGCTGGTGTGTGGTGGGATTTAGGAGCTGAAGGCCTGCATTTCTGCCCATGTAATGGCTGGATCAAAGGTTTGTAGAGGGAAGTGAATCTCTGGCAAGGGTTCTATAACATTCTCCAGCCTGATATGAGCATTCCTCTTGTGTGATATCATCTGGCCAGCAATCAGGTCTTCTCTATTTTTGATTAGAGAGTAATGCCCATGACACATTTAAACTGTTTAAACATGTTTATTTATTCAGTATTAATACCCAAGCATTTTAAAATCCATGTGGTCTATTAGCTGTGTGTAGTTTCAGCTGTTTAAAAGTGGCACAGACATTTGAATTATCAAGCATGCATATTTTTTATTTAAGATTAAAAAGGGCCTACAGAGGGTTTGCACTTACGTCACGGTTTGGTTAGTTACCCATATGTGCGGCCATATTGGCGATATTCTGATGTAAACAAGGGGGTTGTTATAATCCGAATGAATTTCTTATTTATAAAGTAAAATACTCTCTCATCCAGTGCTGATATCTTGCTTTGTATCTGTAGTGAGCACCAGCCACCAGCAGATGACAGGAAAACTCAACTGATCTTCAGCACCCATCTGACTGTGAAAAACAGAACTGAAATACTTATGCACAGAAGTATGAATGTAGGAAATTATCTATGAATCTCTTTTATGAAATACCTATATATTTGCATATGTTTGATTTATAAAACACACTCTTTTGCTGTGAATTTTGCTGTTTATTTGAATTCATCTCTCTTCCGTCTCGCCACTTTTTCTTCTGTTTTCCATTTTTTCCTTTCCATTGCAGATCTAGCACCCATGCACCTGTTCACCCATGCAGCAGTATGACCTGACATCCCATCTAAACTGGTTAAAAGTTTCCTGACTGTCCCCTAACCAGACACAGCAAGAGAAAAAATAGACGGCATAACAAATAAGGTGAGAGAAAAGAGGAAAAGCATGAGGGCAGGCAAGAGGTCAAGGTTTGGGTGATGGCATGTCCTGTGGTTAGCCTCTGCTGGTAGATGTTGTAACTACATGCTCTGCAGATTAAAAAAAAGAAAAGAAAAGCTTGACAAACACATCATTTTAGATGGCCATTCAAAAGTTATGTATTCTGGCTAAATACACTACCAGTCAAAAGATTTTGAACAGTAAGATTTTTAATGTTTTTTAAGAAGTCTCTCGTGCTCACCAAGCCTGCATTTATTTGATCCAAAGTACAGAAAAAAACAGTACAATTTTGAAATATTTTTAGTATTTAAAATAACTGTTTTCTATTTGAATATGTTTTAAAGAGTAATTTATTCCTGTGACTTCAAAGCTGAATTTTTAGCATCATTACTCCAGTCATATGATCCTTCAGAAATCACTCTAATATTCTGATGCTGCTTAAAAAACATTTATATTATTATTATTTTCAGTTTTCATTGATGAATAAAATATTGTTTGTATGTTATTTTATTAAAAAAAAACAAACATCTTGATTTAATGATGTAATACTAAAGGTTAGTAGTTAATAACTTGGGACAGAATGATTGTTCAAGCTTGTGTGCTACTTTGATAAATCAAAATCCACTTTCATCCTCATAAACTGAATTGAAATGTATGTCTGGCCATCGCTCTCTAAATGTCAGCACGGTGCTTGAGAGAACATTGTGGCAATTAGCTTCACAGCTCACCGCACTGCTAACCGTGCAACGCCACGTGTGAAAAAGCACCATGTGTCATATGTCAGAAATGAGGCCAACACTTTATGATGTGTGTATATTAATGAGAATATGCAGGTGTTAAGGTGAGTCTAGGACTTAACAGTTTCATAGATCCAAACAAGAAGTGTGATGAAAATAAATGTAATTCAATCTGACAACCAAACACCCTTTTTTATTCTAGTTTGAGGATTTCATTTCTTATAACTTGCAGTCAGGTGAGCTATACGTTCATAGAATGATCATCAGGTTCTCTTCAGACCCCCTAGTCAGTCTAAACATTCCTCCTCCGTTGTACAAGTCCATATCTCAGCTCTTCGGATGTCAGTTTGTGTTTTAGTCACAGAACACCCACAGAGATGAGGCTGAGCAAATGCATCTGTTTCTAACGATTCGATTGTAGGCTGCTAACAAACAGTTTTACCTCCCAAGAGAATCACTCCTAAAACCTTCAGTGTGTGTCTGAAAGTAAATCTATCCATAGATGAGCAGAGAGATAGACAGCTTTTGTGGAGTTCATTAAAATAGAGCAAAAAAAAAAGACGCTCACATAAATTTACATAATTATACTTAATTGCATAATTAATTCAATTCAGAGTCAGTTCAAGGTTGCATAAAATCAGCAACAATGCAGAGTTGGTACAACAAAACAGGAATAATCCAGAAACAACCAACTGTAAATCCAGGTCAGGAGTTACTAATGTTTTTAAAACTTTGCTAGAATAGTAAGAACAAGAAAGGATCTGATTGATTTGGATATTTAACATAACTTAGTGTTGGGTTTTATTGGAGTGCATTGCAGTGCTGTTTAACAGAAATGTATTATCCAATCTTCCTCAAGCACTTACATGCTGTTTTATGTATTTCTGTCAGGATCCAAAAATAATAAAGACTCTTCTGGAAGTTTGCTGTCGGGATGACAATCATGAGCCACAGTTTACTGTTTGATGCCATGGCAGTAAAGGTAAAACTGGCAAAATATCACTCACAGAAATAATTAACATTTCATATCTCATCATACGTGACCCAGTTTGTGGTTTTGTCTAAAACAACAGTATGTCTGAATAAGATCTTTTCCTGGCTGTATAAATGTATTTTATATGACAGCAGTGTCTTTTTGAAAAACATTCATTATTGTTTAATGTAGATCAGAATGGACAGTATTTTCTGCTAGACTTTGCAGAGTTTCCTTCCACAATGCTTTCCAGGCCATGTCCACACTAATACGTTTTCATTTGAAAACACATCTTTTTCTCTCCGTTTTGGCCTTCCGTCCACACTGAGACGGCGTTTTTGGTCAAGGAAAACGGAGCTTTTTGAAAACACTCTCCAAAGTGGATAAATTTGAAAACGCCGTTTTCGCGTTGCAGTGTGGACTGCAAAAACGGAGGCTTTTGAAAACGATGACGCATGTTTAGTCATGTGACGCATATTGTACCAATAGATATCCATG
This sequence comes from Labeo rohita, assembly GCF_022985175.1. Lineage (NCBI taxonomy): Eukaryota > Metazoa > Chordata > Actinopteri > Cypriniformes > Cyprinidae > Labeo > Labeo rohita. The sequence continues at coordinate 8,070,193 of NC_066892.1, read as the reverse complement.
TTTATACCGGTAATTGTGGTTGTTATGTGCTATTCACTTTTTTATACTGCTGCTAAAGATATATTTGTACACTCTTTATATTACAGTCCTAAAAAGATGACAGAAAATGTACTCACAGTTGCTATCCTGACTCCTGCAACTAAACGTGAGGGCAGCTGCTTTTTAAATCAAACACGAGAGCGCGCGACATGGACGCATTAGTGAATGATGAGATATTTCCGTAAATAAAATGATCCTGCCAAGAACTGCGTGAAAACGTATGATGTCTGTTCCGTCTGTATGATCTAAGTGAGTTTTTACATATGTGCAGTATGGCGAATTTAACGTTTTCCTACGTTTCAGTGTGGATGAAAAACGTTTGGAAAACGCTAGTGTGGACGGAGAGCGTTTTAAAATGAAAACTCCATTTTCAAATGCATCCGGATTAATGTAGACGTAGCCCCAGTTTGTTTGGTAGGGATTCAAGGGCATAATGTAATTGTTAGATTGGTCACGATCAGCGATCTCCACATAAAACTGGTCGTGCAGACCAAACGGTAAGTCGTAGAGACTTGAAACTTGGAGGGATGGTAGTACTCGCACCACCTACAACGTGATCAAGGCTCAACCCAATCGGCCTGACGGGAGCGCTACAGCGGACAAAAGTACAAAATCGCTCATAACTCCTAAATCGTCAGTCGCAGGCTTAAGTCCTTGGCTCATGATGCATAAAACACATGCCACAAATTTGATCGTGAGCCTGGCGAAATTTCCTGATATTTCGCATTTTTTGTAAAATCTACTTTTGCGAACTAGTCGTAGATTTTCTCCCAATTGGAACCAAACCAGTGCAGAAAGATTTTCTGTAGAGTAAATATCAATGATTACCAAAAAAAATAAACTTTCGGCTCACTGTTGCAAAGGGACGCCAAAACGTTGAAAAGGGCAGGGACACTTTTAGTAAAATGCCTATAACTCCTGAACAGAATGAGATATCTCCACCAAACACTTATGTAAGAGCTCAATCTGAGGTCACAGGGAAAAAAAAAGTGGAGCTTGGCCACTTTGTGGCACTATTAGACGGAAAAAAACTTGGAATGGTTATAACTGTGCAACCATTTGTCCTTTCAACATTAAAATCGGTGTGCACGGTCTTGGTTCAAAGTGCCACAAGTGTCTATAAGGACATTTGTGTATCTCAAAAAAAACATGGTCGCCATTGGCAGACAAAATTTGAGCACCTGTTAGACAAAGGTTAACAGAGGACGATCGGAATGAAACCCGGTGGGCTTGTTTGACTCACGGCCCCAAAGATCTGAAAGAAATTTTAAAGAAATCAGTGTAAATGATTGTACGTTGTGTGGTTTTTCACACGATATTCATATTATACGATAGAATTCCTCTTTCTGGACAAACTGTCAAAAACTACTTTTGTGAACTAATTCTAGGTTTTTTCCTCAGTCTGAAAAAAAAAAAACACTCCAGTACAATTCTCCGGACTCTCTCGGATATTAATTATCAAAAAATGTTGAAATTTACCCTTTGGGAGACTGTAATGAGGTCATTCAGAAAAAAAGGCCTGTCCAAATTTACCCAAAATCCTATAAAGCCTAAAGGAAAACTCAAAACTTTACAAAACCTGCTGAACATATAAGACTAAACAAGCGTGCAAAGTTTTAAGGAGATTGGACCACAGCTGCCACTGTAACAGTTATAAATGTAAAAAAAAAAAAAAAAAACATAATTCTATGGCAAAGTACCTGGATTTGACAAAAATGCTTTTTTTCCTTCCAGTCATTGATTTAGGTGGTTACAGGCTTGCTAAACAATATGTCTTTTTCCATATTTGCTTAAATGACTTAAAGCTCTTGAAACCCGGTAATTGCTGCTTGCAGCTAAATTTATTGAATTATTATTTCACTTCATAAAACATTGCAAAGTCAGCATGAAATCCAAATCATTCCTATTTACATTATTAATAAACATTCCTGCATAATTCGTCAGTGCAAAAAAAAAAAAAAAATTCAAATTAAATATTTTGCTTTAAATTACATGATCGTTGAAAATACCAGGTTCTTGAATTTTCCACATTTACTTAAATTTTATTTCCAGTAACAGAATGCATTACAATGGCCTGCATTGCAAAAAACGCTGAATGATGTTTGAAATCCCTGTCGCTGCCTCCTCTGCATCAAGCCAGTGAGCTTTTTATTAATAAAACGCCAGCTTGCCTGTGGCACGTCGCGGGTTGTTCATGAAAAATTCAGAGGTGTTTAGGATGACATGATCCACAGCACAAATCTCATGAATCTGCCAGTAGTCCTTGGTTAAAGTTTGAAAAATCAGTCAGTGTTTTCATCAGCATGTTGAAATTTGAGAATTAGTGTACAATGATCAATTACAAAAAATACAGGCATGTAAAACATGTATTAGTAAAGTAATAATTTTAAATGAATTTAAAATATTTGTGCTGCAACAATGTAGGCAGTGTCTTCTCAAAATCTGTGACCAATATTTACTGAACTTTAATGACAGATGATCTGAATAATTAAAAAATAATTAAAGGTTAACTATTTAAAAAAAATAGCTGAACATAAGTTCACACATAAAATATATTGTTTAAATTGCAACTGTCTTGAGTTATTATTTTGGAATAAATATAAAATGCTTAAAAACACTAACTTCATGAGATTCATACATTTTCTGAAGATCTGTTTTTCTCCATCACAAAATATTTTTTAAAAGTTCTATGAATTGAAGAGCCACAAGTGTTGTCAGTTCAGTCTATTGTAAGGAACTGTAGTATCCATTAGAGATCTAAGAGATCCAGAGATGTTTTCAATGTCAATGTCTGTCTGTCTACACCACTATATTGATGGAGCAGCCGTCTAGACTCTAGACAGTTGAATTGTATGGAGGTAGTAGAGGTGAAGGCTGTTTGAAGTGCAGGTACTCCATAAAATGAATTGAAAAAGTTCCCTTACCTCTCTAAAGCTGAATGTGTTTGTTATGGAGAGGCTAAATGTGTATGTCCCTGAGGATGAAAATTAAAAGACATCTTCACTATCACGCATACTAACTATAGTCCATCAACTAGAGTGAGAGTTGCACATGGTCCTCAGGGATGAAGAAACTGCAAATAAAAGCTACTTGAACCCTTTGTACTTCCATTCATGTTTTGCGCACCTGAGACGCCACCACGTCACTGTGCAATGTCTGTGTAGTGTGCACTGGGCACAGTATTTAAGGCAGCATCTCTGACTTTCAGTTTTAAATCATTGTGTTGCTTGTATGTTACATTTACTACCATAGATAGGTAGAAGTACAGCCACATTCGACTGCACCAGACACAATGTGTCCGCCATCTTGGAATGGTTAACGTGTCGCCACTCAACAATAGAAATCGATGAGTTTCAAGATTGCGCAGCCTATGGTTGTACAAAACACTGAAATTCATCCAATCATCAAATATTATGCAATCATCCATTAGCAAAAGCTGTTCAAAACAGACTGCAGGAAATACTGGAAGCGTCTTTAATGCTGAATACAATTGCATTCTACATTGTGTACTGATCCATGCATATACCCACAGGCCATTTATCACCCAAAGTGTAAAGAAGCCATGCGTAAGTGCCTGGTTGAACCCCAATGCATTTTAAACTGGACAAACCACTGGCTCTCACAATCAGGCCTTTATTTCATGTCCCAACTGCCCCTCTGCCATTGCTGCCCATATCCTATACAACATAACTTGATGTTTTGACCTTTTAGTGCTCATATGCTGTGAGGTAAATATGAAATCGGCGCTATATAAATAAACTGTGATGCTGACAAATGGTTGTTCCATTAAGGTCACTGCTGTACTTAAAGGGCATTCATTAGCATTTCAATTTCTAATGGAATTGGAAGGCTGCGGTTTTAAAACAAGGACATCAAGTTGGCACGCAAATTTTACAATTTGCCTAACTTAACCTTACTTAAAGGAGAAGTCCACTTCCAGAACAACAATTCACAAATAATTTACTCACCCCCTTGTCATCCAAGATGTTCATGTCTTTTTGTCTTTAGTTGTAAAGAAATTATGGTTTTTAAGGAAAGCATTTCAGGATTTTTCTCCATATAATGGACTTCATTGGTGCCCCAATTTTGAACTTCCAAAATATAGTTTAAATACAGCTTCAAAGGGCACTAAATGATCCCAGCCGAGGAAGAAGGGTCTTATCTAGCGAAACGATCTGTAATTGTTTTCGGAAAATAACAATTTGTATACTTTATAAGCACAAAAGCTTGTGTAGCACAGGCTCTGGGGTGCACGTCCACATACTATTGAATCATGTCGAAAGGTCACGCTGAAAGTAGGTGGAACCACAGACCCAGTGTTTACAAAGCGAACGCGCAAAGACTAAGAAAGTCCCAGTAAGTCAAACGCTGTTTACAAACAAAAAGGTACAACGATGTCGGACGATTCTGAAGTTGTAGGAGAAAATAAGATGGAGTTTTTCGCCATTCTCTACCTTTTTTAGCCGGAGTACACAGACGATGAAGTCGTAGTAGTGATGGGAAGTTCGGATCATTTTACTGACTCGGACCTTTGAGTCTCGTTCAGCAAAATGAATGAATTAACAAATATAAGCATTTTTGGTCCCACTTTATATTAGGTGGCCTTAACTAGTGTGTACTTACATGAAAAAAATTTACTTATTTTGTTCATATTGTATTGCAAAACACTTTTGCTGCTACTTAGGTGGGATACGGGTAAGGTTAGGGACAGGCTTGGTGGTATGGGTAGGTTTAAGGGATGGGTCAACAGCGTAATTATAAATGTAGTTATATAAATTAATCACAGATGTAATTACATGCAGGTATTTTTTTAAATATAAGTACAATGTAAAACATGTATGTACACAATAAGTGCACTGTACCAAATTAATTTAAATGTAAGTACATAGTAATTAAGGCCAGCTAATATAAAGCGGGGCTGCATTTTTAATTGCTCAAATTGTGTGAGCTTTGATTTGTGAAAAAATGTGGACATGCTAGCACAGTTGTTAAATTATCCACAATACAACTACAGTCTTCAGCTATTTCTATTTATGAATTTCATGCTCTCTGATTTCAGATGTGTTCTGCCATCACTTGTCCAATCATTCTTTTTCCATCTACTGTATCAGTTATGCATATTTTATCCCATTGTTTTTGTATCAGTTTGAATGTCAGGCACCTCACATTAATTATTAATTCATATCTAATACATTATTCAACAATACATAACCAAAACTAAATTCCTCATCTTTCAGACACAGGGTAATACCAAATAATTCAAAAGCAATAGTTGCTTGCATTTACCTGTCATTTCCTTGGGAATCCACATCATTAGCTTTAGCATGTTAGCTTCACAGATTTCAGGTTTCTTGAAGTTTCTTAGAGATTTCCTTTACCTCATCTCTAACTAGCATGGTACTGTGGTATTTATTCAAACTACAGTAATGAAAGGCTATCCATAGTTTTACTAACTATATACTAGCTGTACTATTAAATTATGGTTCCTAAAAAATAACTGTAGAGACTGCAGTAAAAACATGTTGACACTATGGAAGCTAATAAGATAACAGCTCTCAGTGTTTCTGTGTGATCCAGAGCTTCCATTGTTGAGTTTATATAGTTTTATTTTCCTTTGGTGTACTTCATCGGTTCATGAGAGATGAGTTGTATCTGGCAGGGCTCACATTCAATTTAGGTCAATTCACTGACCTACTTTATACTGTACGATGATAATTACACATGGCAGTCTTAATGAGACCAGCGTTTCCGGATCATGAAGGGAGATTTGTGTGTGTTTGTGTGGTGCCGCATATTCTTGATCTGGTGTGAAATTAATGTTTCTTTTAAAACATCCTCATTAAATGCATAGCCATGGATAAAGCAAGCTTTGCATGCCAGCTTTGGTTTGCTTAATGCAAGAGACGTAGGATGGTGTAGAGGAAGGGATGTGAGTTATCTGACCGTGCTAATTTTCTGACGGAGAGTATTTTCGAGGATGGACAAAAGACCACAGGCAACGATTTAAACTTGTTACGCCTTAATTTGCATTCGACCCACAGTCTGTCATATTCATGTATGAATGTTGACAGTTCTCTGCTGACAGAGAAATCATTCTCACACCATAATATTTATACATTTTTATGACAGTAGTGATGAAGAAACATACAGTGTGTGAGGCACTTTCCAAGAATAGTGTCCAGTATCCAACAAATAAATATCATAGTGTTATAATTTTGGCATAATCTGATGAATTGCAAAAAGAATACTAAACATTTTATGGTTAGCGGTACAAGTCACAATATATATAGCACAATCAGTCGATAATTTGGCCCAGATATTAAGCAATTTTATGGTTGTTGGTATCTGTGACTTTATAAATAGGGGTCGTCCATTTATTAGCCTGACCAATTATCAGCGCCGATATTTGATATTTATTGGTATCGGTCACCAACTGATTATTCGGCCCCAATATTAAGCATTTTATGGTGATCAATATCTGTCACTGTATACAGGGCAGATTAATGGTGCCAATATTATGCATTTTTATGGTTATTGGTACTAGTTATAATATATATAGCATGGTCAGGCGATTATTTGGCCCGGATATTAAACCGTTTTATGGTTATCAATACCAGTCACAATATGTATAGCATGATCAGGTGAAATTCGGCCCCGATATTAAACCTTTTTTATAGTTATCGGTATCTGTCACTTTATAATTAAGGGTTGCACGATTATTAGCCTGGCCAATTGTCAGTGCTGATATTAAGCATTTTTGTGGTTATCGGTACCAGTCACAATATATATATATCGTGGTCAGGCGATTATTCGGCCCCGATATTGAGTAGTTTTATGGTTATCGGTATCTGTCACTATAAAAAGGGTCGATTATCGGTGCCAATATTAAGCCTTTTTTATGGTCATCGGTATCTGTCCCTTTATAATTAGGGGTTGCACGATTATCAGCCTGGTCGATTGTCAGGGCTGATATTAAGCATTTTTGTGGTTATCGGTACCAGTCACAATATATATATTGTGGTCAGACGATTATACAGCCCCGATATTAAGCAATTTTATGGTTATCAGTATCTACTACTACATATACAGGGATGTTTATTGGCACTGATTTTAAGCATTTTTATGGTTATCAGTACCATATACTGTATATAGCGTGGTTTAATGGTTATCAGATATCTGTCACTATATATAGGACTGATTATCGGCGCCAGTATTAAGCATTTTTATGGTTATTGGTATTGGTCACAAACCGATTATTTGGCCCCAATATTAAGCATTTTAATGGTTATTGATATCTGTCCCTATATATAGGGGAGATTATCGGTACCGATATTAGGTATTTTTATGGTTATTGGTACCAGTCACATATTTATAGTGCAGTTAGATGATTATTTGGCCCCAATATTAAGCATTTTTATGGTTATCAGTACCAGTCACAATATATATAGCGCATCAGACAATTATTTGGCCCTGATATCAAGCATTGTATGGTTATCTGTATCTCCCGATTATTAGCTTGGCCGATTATTGGCCCCAGTATTAAGCATTTTTCATGGTTATCTGTATCTCTCACTATTAGGGGTCACTCAATTATCAGCCCGGCCAATTACTGGAGCAGATATTAAGCAGTTTTATGCTTGTTGGTATCGGTCACAAACCAATTTGTCAATAAAATAATTTAAAAGCATTTAAGAACATTTTTTGTCAAGGTCCTTGCTGTTTTTTGACACCAGACATATATATATATATATATAGGTTCAAAATATCAGTTATCATTCTACTTGATCTAAAATAATCGGTATCTGCATTGGTCGACCCCTGATCTATTTATTTAAATTATTTTACTTTTTATTTGATTTGCTTTTTAATCGAAAATAAATTGTATTTATTTCTAGTTAATATTGTTACTAAAAATTATTAAAAAACAAATTGTTTTACATTGCACTCAGATAAAAATTTTTATTCAAAAATGGCATATCTCAAGTAAAATAAATAGTAAATAAAACACCATGTAATATTTAGTTTGACATTTTTTTTAAGAGTTCCAATGCCTATTTTGTACCCTATTTGTGAAAAGTGCCATTACAAATGTACAGCCAATTCATTATTAAAGAAACTCAGCCGTTTTAAATGGCAAATGTTTATTCAAACACTGATACAGCACAGTTTTTCTTCATCTACCCTGTTACTGGAGTAAAACAGAACCATGTAACGTTAAAAACAAACTGTTTGTATTCTCAGAGGTGACGTACATCAACAACGTTTGACATTATTTTTCTGTCAGGTCGCCGCAACATTAACATGTAACATCACTGTAACAGGTTCGACTGGATCCATTCCTATCCAAACCGAACCTCACGTCACTGTGTCGATGACAGTTACACAGAGTGCTACTGAGTAAAACGTTCCTCGGAAAACACACACACTGCTACCAGCATGCTTAATGCATTTCTAAAATTGTTAGCGCACATTAACGGGTATCCAAACAATCTCTTGACATGTTAGAGATAACATACAGTGTATTCTGGTGTGATTTCAGCTATAAAGATTGTCAACAAGTCATTTATATTCGGTATAAATAATCACATATGCAGCTGCTACACAAATGCATAATTTACAAAAAGGAAACCAAAAATAAATGTGAAATATCAAACTACCATGCACTGGCTACAGCTGTGCTGAAAGAGTTTGTGGTTTATAAGAATACAGACTTCTATAGAAATGTTTCAAAACAGAATCTTCCCTTTAAAATACCCTTTGGCACATTAATTTACAGTTTATAAAAAGTCACACAGTAAATTAACATGGAATTAAATATCACTGCTGTAGTTTTTAACAGCTTTTTGCTCTTTGCAAATCTCTTTGTGAACAGTAAAGCCATTTTCCTTTTTTTTTGTGGGCTATACAAGTGTATATAAAACATTTAATATGACTGTTTGGCCTAAAAAGCTGGAACTCACAGTGGTATAACCACAGTTAGAAAATTAATGTGGAATATTGTTTTGCTACTAATCCAGCTAACCTTAAAATAAATGACATAAAATCAGAATTATATAGGAAACAAGTCAAATTAATTCTGTTTGCAGATATACATTTGAAAAAGAGAAAGATAGACAAGTGAAAGATAGACATTAGGTGCAATAATAATGTTTTTTTTTTTTAACAATAATAGTGTTAAATGGAAGTAATAAATCTCATTAGTATTCATTGGTATTTGTACGTAAAGTTCTTTTTTTACTCTTGGATAGACACTGATATATACAATATCATTGTATTTCTAAAACAAACTTTTTTATGTGTCTATTAAAATGTACATTTTACGTACAAATTCCTACAGATACAGTACATACGGTATGTAAAGTATTTGTATTGCAAGTAGTAAACGTGAAGTGCATGTCATTTTATGACTATCATTTGCTACAGAGAATATTCTAAGCACTTATGGTCATAATAAATTCCAAATGACACAGTTTTCATAAGAGTGCACTGCACATTTTTTTTTCTATTTTCTTCTTAACTTCTTAACTTAACTTATACATAAAGTTCTCAGAATTGGGCAGCACCAAGTTTAAAAGTTATTTACAGAATACAAAAATAAGAGTTTCAGCTAGCATAGTTATTAGTGTATGAATAAGTGAAAGTATGACTATATGGAAAATCTTTTAAGATATCTGAGATGTTAAATATTTAAATACAGTGTTGCAGTTCAAATCTTGGCACGGTCACAGTTCCAGCTTCACAGTGTTTCACTAAAGGTAAGACCATTTCCAAAAAGTAAACAGAATTACGACCAAAACCTGGTTTTGTGCTTTTCTCGCTTTCCAATATTTTAAAGTCAGTGAATCATCTCATGCATAATGAGTGACGTCATCAGAGATGTGTAAAACGTAGCATGTCGTCTACATAACACCCAACCTTGTCAGGTTTCTGTTTTTTTTTTTTTGTTTGTGTTAAGATAATTCCTGACTACTCTTTGAAAACTGGGGTGGTGGATGTTCCTTTGTAAAAAATGTTTCTGGTATTATCTGGACTGTTTCCTCTTTCAGGAATAAGGATCCTTGTTTTTCTTCGCAAGCTTGAATCGTGACTCTCGGGACCAGATTCAGTCATTTCCATAGGAGTGATTCGGATGGTGGAAATGGTCTGGTTGGGATGGTGGTCACCACCTGCTGTAGATACAGTAGGGACAGTTGGCACTGCGACGACTTTAGGAGCATGAGAGCCATTCTTCTTTCTGTCCGTAGAACTGTTCCCATCCCTCACGGATTCTGAGCTCTCCGAGTCTCGATTCAAGTCATTGAGCTCAAATGACTGTCTAAAGCTGCTTTGGGACTTCCACGTCCAGGAGCCACTTCCATCCGTGGAATGCGCATGCACTAAGGGTCGGCCGTTCTCTGGATGGGCTTCCACTCGAATGATGGCTCCAGTGCTGCCTTGACCTCCAGACTCCTCAGTTAGGCTCTTGTAGCGCTGCAAAGGTGCTGTGGAACTGGTGTGGCTGCTGCTTTCAGAACTGGGAGAACTTCCCTGAAGGAGACCTTGCTGCTTGGACATCGCAATGACCTGCATGATGCGTGGTTGGCCATTGGAGTTAGTCCTAACCACCGGTACCTCCCCAGCCTTCTCCCCAGTCCTTTCCATGCTTTTAAGCCATTTGTCACGGGCGTTACTGCTATTTGGCAAGCCACCCAAGTTCTCCTGTGCCTCTTCTGGGATGTGCACCAACTGCGAGGAACCAGGCCGAGACTGGACGGGCATCCGAGCACCGCCAGCAATCCCGCTGGGATTGCTTGGTAGTGTTGTACTTCCAGTGGCCATTTTTAGGTACGGGGTTCCAGGTCCCTGATGTTCACCGTTGATTCCCACAGCGGAGGGTTCGGAATTGCAGCGGATGTCCATGCTGTTTGGAGGAGACTGTCCTGGTCCACTTTCCATGGCATGCAGGGAGTGTTTATAGTTCTCGTTCTTACTCTTCCATTGCATTAGCAGCTGCTTCGATCGACTCGAATCTATCGAGGATGTGTGGATGGTGGCATTGCGGAAGGAAGATTCGTCCATGGCAGGTGTATGCACTCTGGGCAAGGTGTTAAAGGTCACCATATTCTCCTTGTGTGGAGGACTGCGGGTGATGACCTCCACATCTCCACTTGGTCTTTTAAGGCTGCTAAAGGATCCAGCCTGGTGGTGTTGGGTGTTGCGGTGCAGGATGCCCTCGGAGCATGAAGATGAGAGGCCGTCGCTGCCACTGCAGCTCTTGGCAGGTAGGTGGTGACCTTGCTGGCAAAGGTCAGCCATAGTTCGACGATAATCCTGAACATTAGGATGACTTGTCTGTTTCTCCTTGCTCGGTTGGAAGTTTCCTACAGCAAACAAACCCTGGATGGACGAAACACAATATTTCATTGGTATTTCCTAACATTCTTAATAATAAGGGTTTGAGTAACACAATTCACTTGAGTGGGGAATTGAAAAAAGTTAAATTCCCTTTTTGGTCCAAGAATAACTTTCCTGCCAGCTAGTTTGGTTTTAGGGTTAGGCTTAGGGCCGGAGTTTGGAGCATGAAAAGCGTCCAAATCCCTTTTTGGTCCTGGAATAATTTTTCTGTCAACTAGTTTGATTCTAGGGTTATTCCTAGGGCTGGGGTTTGGAGCATTAAAACACTCCAATTCCCTTTTTGGTCCTGGAACAACTTTTCTGCCAACTAGTTTGATTTTAGGGTTAGGCTTAGGGCTAGGGATTGGAGCATGAAAAAGTCCAAATCCCTTTTTGGTCCTGGAACAGCTTTTATGTCAACTAGATCGATTTTAGTGTTAGGCTTAGGGCGGAGTTTGGAGAATGAAAAATCCAATTCCCTTTTTGGTCCTAGACAACTTTTCTGTCAACTAGGTTGATATTATGGTTAGGCCTAGGGCTGGAGTTTGGAGCATGAACATAGTCCAATTCCCTTTTTGATCCTGGAACAACTTTTCTGTCAGCTAGTCCAATTTTATGGTTAGGCCTAGGGCAGGAGTTTGGAGTATAAAGAAAGTCCAATTCCCTTTCTGGTCCTGGAACAACTCTGTCAACTTGATCGTTTTTTTGGTTAGGAGTAGGGCTGGAGTTTGGAACCTGAAGAAAGTCCAATTCCCTTTCTGGTCCTGAAACAACTTTTCTGTCAGCAAGGTTTATTTTATAGTTAGGCTTAGGGCTGGAGTTTGGAACATGAAGAAAGTCCAAATCCCTTTTTGGTCCTGGAACAACTTTTCTGTCAACTAGTTTGATTTTATGGTTAGGCTTAGGGTTTGAATTTAGAGCATGAAAAAATGTCTGATTCCTTTTGATTTTAGGGCAGTGTTAGAGCTTGGCTTATGATTGTTTGATGAGAATGTTTTTCCAGAACCAACAAAAGTCTGATCCAGGAATATGTCCTAGTTGTCTAAATCAGTGGTTTTCAAACCTGTCCTGGAGGCACCCCTGCCCTGCACATTTTGCGTGTCTCCCTCATCTAACACACCTGATTCAAATCATCAGCTTATTAGTAGAGACTGCAAGACCTGATTTGGGTGTGTCTAATAAAGGAGACATACAAAATGGACAGTTTTGAAAACCACTGGTCTAAATCAGTGGTTACCAACCACATTCTTGGAGGCCCCCCCAACACTGCACATTTTGCATCTCTCCTTTGTCTGACACACCCATTTCAGGTCTTGGAGTCTCAACTAACGAGCTGAAGATCTGAATCAGGTGTGTTTGATTAAGAAGACATGGAAAACATGCAGTGTTGGGGGGCCTAAATCATGGTATGTACATTTTATGTTGTAGATTTGCAAGTAAATTGCATTACCCAGACCCTTTGTCTCATGAAATTTCTTTAAAATGCTATTAAATAGCTTATATTCATCTCACTAGGTAAACAGCGATGCCTCCTCCTAGCAGGAATCCCAGGTAAACATCAACGGCGTGGTTCTTGTGCTGAATAATGCGGGTTAAGCCACATATGATGGCACAGATGATGAAGGAGAACACCAGAAGAGGCTTCAGCAGTTTGGAAGAGTCTGTCAGCGTACTGTTGAAATACATCTGCACAAGAAAAAGACAATCAAGATTACAGATATGCTGTGATGTTTTGAAGCCAAAGGCGAATCAGGTAATGAGCCAAAGCTCATCTGCAATGAGAAAAAATCATACACACTTTGATTATTAGAATAATCTTCAAACACTTAAGGAAAAAATGAATTAACCACAGGGAACATGAATCAGCTGATTTGAGTGTATCATTATCGCTACACCACTGAAGTGCATTTTGTCACTTGGTAGACCCCAGAGTTGTGAGATGGTTGGTACGGTTCCCAGAGACATGAGTCACCACTCACTGACTCAAGATTATTAGACTGACTATACTTAAGATGACAATGTGTAATGTCATTTCAACAGCTTAAACTGTGTTCTTTTATCAGGGAAATTATTAATTGAGTATATCAGCTCTTTATAAATAACAGATCCTTTGTTTTATATAATGAATCAACTGACCTTGAGCTTGAGAAAGGAGCTGTACAGACTAAAAACCACACTCTGAAATCAAGTTTTTCTCTGGGTTTGATATTAAAACTTAAAGGAGAAGTCTACTTCCAGAACAAAAATTTACAGATAATGTAATCACCCCCTTGTCATCCAAGATGTTCATGTCTTTCTTTCTTCAGTCGTAAAGAAATTATGTTTTTTGAGGAAAAAAATTTCTCCATATAATGGACTGATATGGTGCCCTGAGTCTGAACTCTTATCTAGCGAAATGATTAGTATTTCTATAATACTTTTTAATCTCAAACACTCGTCTTGCTCTGCCTGAACTCTGTGTATTCTGGCTCAAGACAGTTAGGGTATGCCGAAAAACTCCAATCGTATTTTCTCCCTCAACCTTAAAAAATCATTTCAAAATCATCCTACATCACAAATACAGTCTATGCAAAGTGAACATGCAAAGAAGATCAAACACCCTTAACAAAAAAGGTAAAACAGCGATATAGGGCGATTTTGAAATTGAGGGAGAACATGAGATGGGAGTGTAAGACAAGACAACTGTTTGAGATTAAAAAGTATACAAACTTTTTTTTACGAAAATAACCACTCGTTTCACTAGATAAGGCTGGGATCGTTTACAACCGCATTTGGGATCGTTTGGAGCCGCATTTAAACTGCATTTTGGAAGCTCAAACTCTGGGCACCATATCAGTCCATTATATGGAGAAAATGCTGAAATGTTTTCCTCAAAAAAACATAATTTCTTTACGACTGAAGAAAGAAAGACATAAACATCTTGGATGACAAGGGGGTGAATACATTATCTGGAAATCTTTGTTCTGGAAGCGGACTTCTTTAAACAGACATAACACATATTAAATAACCTGCTGGAAACCAGTAAAAGTGTTTATACTTTATACATTTTTAGCTCTTTATGTGTAAGTGGTGTAAGAAGTGTGCATGTAAACACACTCTTTTACATCTAGAATACTCAATTTATGATTCCGTATACAAATGTAAATGCCTTTACCTGTTAGCTTATATAATGTGTACATAGTTTGTGACATGGTTGTGTAAAGGCTCAAATTGCCATATTCCAACCCTCGAATGGACAATTACTGTACATACAAACACAAAAACACACACACGGCACAAAGGAGCCAACACTCCATTTCACTACTTTGACAAGCTCCACTAAACTGCATGAAGGCATCTGGATGTTGCTGCACAAATTACAGTGGAAAGCTGTTGTCCTTTTATCCACACATCAGGGTCAGTTTTGCACAGAAGGGGACAGAAGTGCAGCTCCATTTTTTTATCTGTCTCTAACAGCACAGTGAATTGAAAGTGCCTGAATACTTCCAAATGACTTTTACTTACCGAGACATACACGGCAGCAAAGGATGCCAGCGTTGCATGCTGTGACGGGAAGGATTTTCTGAAATAAATGAAAGCAACTGCGATCAACTCTGTCATATAAATAAAGGTGACTGTCATCAAAAGAGAAAAATAATACAGCAGATGCATTTGAAATACATCTAAGTCAACGATGGGGAATTGGTTCAGCATTGCAGCTGGAATTGCTTGCCAGTTCAGTGCTGAACAGGGTAAGGACTTGTCTCGGCATATTCTCTGACTATTCAGAGGATAAATAAACATTGCAGGCAGCCATCACAAAACGTTGTGCTATGGCAGAATATACTATTTAATCTCTGACATACAGAAAAAAGTAAGAGTCTGGACAAAAGATGCAATGTACCTCCATATTATTTACACTTTTAGACTCTGAGGCATCAAATTATACTTGCTGGTCTATACGTCCAACTCAGTCTGATAGTGAGTTTCTGAATCATCACAATAAAAATCTCTCCAAACAGAGCTGGAGTTATAAACAGGGTAAACAGTATTTGTGTCACTGTACTGTATACTCAGAAATTCATAAGCCACTTCAGTACTTCATTATTTAGTGAAACTACACTAGCGGAGAGATGGTCCACAGCCTCATCCATTCCCTTGAAAACCAACCTTATTAAAAAGTACATCAAAAGCTATTCCTTTAATCTACAACCTCTATTCTTAGGCTGCACTGAGGCTTGGCTCTGATCCATGGAGGCTCTTGTGCCTGTTTCGTTCGTGTGAATCCCTGAGTATCAGGAGTTCACACTTGAGTAATATTTAAAGGTTTTTTATCAACTTGTCTGTGACAGCGGGTGTTAAGATAATCTATGTTTCACATGACTGTGGCACTGTTAATCCAATAGAGATCTAGGTCTCCGTTCGCCACGAATCAGAGCTGTACCTGCCGGCGTTGATGACAGCGGCGTCAGATCCTGAGCAGATGTCCTCCAGGATGAAGAAACTGTCATCACAGGAGGTATTGAGGTGAGTGTAGTTGGGCTTGCAGACAGTCAGGAAGTAGGGGGCGGGGTAACCTGTCGACAACTGGATGATGTCTGTTATCAAAGCTGTGGCGCATAAACCAAACACATGAACGCCTGTGAAAAGAAAAACGACATTGAATGTGATGCACTGATATTTATTGTTATTTATATATATAAGTTGATAACCGATATATTGGCTGATATTACATATCAATATACATTTTGTGTGAAAACTTTAAAATGAAAAACAATTTAAGGAAAAGAATTGAATACTTTTGAACAAGGATGCATTCAGTTGATCAAAAGTGACAATAAAGACCATTATGTTGCAAAAGAATTCTATTTTAAATAAATCCTGAAAAAATGTATCACATATTAAACAGCAAAAAGACTAGAGCAATGGCTGCTGAAAATTTAGCTTTGCACCACATGAATAAATCACTTTCTGAGACATTAAAATAGAAGACTATGGAAGCCCATTTCCACCACTGAGTAAAAAAATAAAGGTAATTGCGACTTTTTATCTCACAAAGACTTTTTTTCTCGCAATTGCAAGTTTACATCTTGTAATTCTGACTTTCTATCTTGACTGACTTTTTTTCTCAGAATTGTAAGATATAAACATGCAATTGCAAGTTATAAAGACAGAATTGTGAGATATAAACTCGCCATTCTGAGAAAATATCTTTTCTTTGAGTTTATATCTCACAATTCTGAGAAAAAGACAGTTGCGAGACAAACTTGCAATTGTGAGAAAAAAGTCAGAATTACAGGATATAAATTCAGATTTGTCAGATCATTTATCACAATTGCAAGTTTCTATCCTGCAGTTCTGACTTTATAATCGCATTTGCAATTTTATATCTCACAATTCTGAGAAAAAAAGTTAGAATTGCGAGTTTGTATCATGCAGTTCTGAAAAAAAAAACAAATCAGAATTCCGAGATGTAAACACGCAATTATGAGAAAAAAAAGTCAGAATTGTGACATATAAACTTAAAATTCTAAAAAAAGTCAGTATTACGAGATATAAAATCTATATAAAATAAGAGAGAAAATCTTTTTTTCCTCTCAGAATTTCACTTTGCGAGTATATATCTCTTAATACTTTGAAAAAAGTCAGAATTGCAAGAAAAAAGTCTAAATTACGAGATACAAACTGCAAGTTTATCGCAATTGCGAGTTTATATCCTGCAATTCCTACTTTATAACTTCAATTAGTAAGTTTATATCTCACAATTCTTTAAAAAAGTCACAATTGTGAGTTTGTATCGCAATAATGAGATGTAAACTTGCAATTGCGAGAAAAAAACAATTACAAGATGTAAACTCGCAATTGCGAGAAAAAATGTCAGAATTACAAGATTTAAACTCTCAACTGCAAGAAAAAAAATTATGAGATGCAAACTCGCGTCGTAAACTCGCAATTGTGAGAAAAAAAGAATTACAAGATGTAAACTCACAATTGCGAGAAAAAAATAATTACGAGATGTAAACTCGCAATTGCGAGAAAAAAAGGATTATGAGATGTAAACTCAGTTGCTAAAAAAAAAAACATCAGAATTACGAAATGTACGAACTGCAAGAAAAAAAATCTTAATTATGAGATGCAAACTCGAATTTCTGAGAAAAAGGTCAGAACTCCAAGTTTATTGTATAGCGAGTTTATATCCCACAATTCTGACTTTATAATTTGCATTAGCACGTTTATATCTCAAAATTCTGGGAAAAAGTCAGTAGTGAGATGTAAAATCACAATTGCGAGAAAAAATTGTGATATTACAGGATACAAATTCACAATTCTGAGAAAGAAGGTCAGAACTGCAAGTTTATTGTATAGTGCGTTTATATCCCACAATTCTGACTTTATAACTTGCATTAGCAAGTAGGCCTATATTTCACAATTCTGAGAAAAATTGTGAGATGTAAATTCGCAATTGCCAGAAAAGAAGTCAGAATTGTGAGATAAAACTGGCTTCTATAGAAAATTTTTATAAACTGTAATAATATTTCACAGTAATACTGTTGTTACTGTATTTTTAATCCAAGAAATGCAGCCTTGGTGAGCATAAGAGCCAGAAAGAGAGATTTGGAGCAACATGATGACAGAATTATTACTTTAATTTCAGATCCATTTAACAAATTTTTAATTCATTTCACAGAATTCTGGTCAAAAACATACATTCCATGTGTGCCCTTAATCATAGGTAACAGAAAAAAGGCTGATAAGGAATGACATCTACAAGAAATGTGACCTACCCACAAACCTGACACCTCGGCGGACGAAAGAGTTAAAGTTGCAACCGGCGGCGTTGATATCGGCTTCGGCTCCTCCTCTGCACTGCGCTCGGGACAGGCAGCAGAACAGAATCCCCTCTCCGATCATGATCTGTGGACATGCAACACACCAGGTCAGAGGTGGAAGTGGATCAAATGTTCAAGTTATCTCTCCTCTCAGATTGCACTCAACAGTCACATTAACTCCTCAGGAGGTTCTTTTGGCTGACATCGAACACAGAAGCTCTGAAGTGAAGCTACAGATGCCTTTAAACACAAGCGCCGTAATGTCCTTGTCTACTTGTAAATGCACAGTTTTGATGAGCCATAATGCAATCAGCTCTCACTTGGGCTGAGAGAGCGGTCGTTTTGATCATCGCACGCTTATGTATTAATGCCCATCTTAAGCAGGGCTGTCAGTGTGCATCAAAGACACATCCATCCTTAATCTGCTCCAGATCTGTCCCTGGCGTTTCACCTCCCCGTCTTCTGAAAATCACAAACCCACTGACTTCTGTACAAACATCAGGGCTGTGCAGTGCTGCTTTCATGAAGATGAATCATTTCAGCTCAAATGGTCACAAGCTTTGTAAAATCTTGTTTGGGCCCTTGGTCCCTTCACTCCCAACCTTATGTAACCTTCATCACTTAGACACATTGTAGCAGAATGGCATAGTTACAGAAGGTCAAAAGTCATAATATACAAAATCATTCCTTCCAAAATGATATTGAATTACTGTACAATAAAGTCATTATATAGTTTCAAAGTTACTGTTAAATATCATAAATATTATAATACTGTAATACAGCATGTAATACAATGTTATTATACTAAATAAAATCAATAAATAATAGAAGTAAATGTCTAAAGTATTAATTATAATAATTGAATAACAATATGTTATTTTTATATTTCATATATATGCAAATATAGTAAATAAATAAAATTCATGAATAAATAAATATGAAATATAATTACATTAATAAAGAAAAAAATATTTAATATAAATAAATAAATGAATTACTGTTATGTATAACTATTTTATATATATATATATATATATATATACACCATATATTACTATATTAATTCAAATATAATTGAATTAATATATTACATATTAAATATTTTATTATTAAATATTTAATAGATATAATTAATAGAAATAACTGAATTACTATCTATATCTATATCTATATCTATCTATCTATCTATCTATCTATATATATAAACACACATTCAAATATAGTTCAATTGAATTATAGAAAACACTAAATTTTACTATATTAAATAATTAAAATATAATTAATATACTTACTATATGAAAAATATATATAAAAAATCAAAAAAGATGTAATTGAATTACTATATTAATTTAGAAATATATGATTGTATATAACTCATGAATAAATATTAGATATAATTATTATATTAAATAATAAAAAACAAATAATAAATATTTAATATTTAATATATATATATATATATATATATATAACACTCACTATATATTACTATATTAAATAATTAAAATATAATTACTATATGAAAAATAGATATACATATAGATATAATTGAATTACTATATTAATTTAGAAATATATAATTGTATAATTCTTTTTATGTGTGTGCGTATGTATGTATAGAAATGACTATAAATTACATTAAACTGAATAACTATATAATTTATTTACTTTTATATTTTATATGCAAATATAGTTAAAATTCATGAATATCACAAAGAATTATTATATTAAATAATAGACAAAAACATTGAATAAAAAATAAATGACTATATTATGTGTATATTAATTAATATATATATACACACACACACACACACACTTTATATATTGCTATATTAAATAATTCAAATATAATTAATATAATTACTATATAAAAATATAAATAATAGAAACAAATATTTAATAAATAAAATCTATATAAAAATGTAATTGAATTATATTAATTCATAAATATAGAATTATATATTATTATTTATGTGTGTATATATATTATTATTATATATTATATTAAATAATTCAAATAGAATTATTATAATTACTTTATATTAATTATTAACTATTATATATATATATTTTTTTTTTTTATATATATATATATATATATATATATATAATTACTATTCAATAATTTAATATAAGAAAACATCATACTGTATATAACTTCTGTGTATGTGTGTACGTAATCATTTATTTATTATTTTTCATTTGAACACATCAAATCATATTTATGACTTTTGCACTCAGTGTATTACAAGAGAAATGTCTGGTTACACAAGACTAGCTTTGCACTGACTACACTTTTTTTCCCCTTTAGCTTCATATAGACCACACAGACTCAATCTTCTCTTCTATATTGCGTAGGTCGCCAGGTGAGGAGTTTAAATCCCAGTGGGATCATGGGATTGATATCAGTTGCGTTCTACGCACCAGCCTGGTGGGGGAGGTGCTAAGGATACGATCGAAACATTGGCAAGACCATGTGCCACACCGTGACCTGAATCAGATCCCAGGAAACCCGCAGATCCCACCATCCCACCATCCCATCTGACCAGCTCGGGCTCTCAGACACTCATATTGTGTCATGACACCTGGAGGAACCACAGGACGTCTCAGCGCCTGCAGTCACTTCCTGCCCGATGCTAAATCTGGCCTATGTAGGTAAACAGATTGTAGCCCAAAAATGGGCTAAAGAAAGGATGGAGTGGGTCATTATATGACAGCCAAAAGGCGTTTTTAGACACACTTTACTATGCATTTTTATGCAGCTGAACATGTTAGGATAAGATGCAAACGTGGTTAGAGCTCTCGGTGCCTGCAACTCAAACTAAATTATTTAATTACCTAAAATAGCTAGCATGGTGGTCACATGCGCCAGAGAAAAGTACACCGAGTGTCTTTGTATTGCTAGTCATTTTAGTCGCTCAATCAGTGCTTACTGCTTACTTTTTTGCAACAGCTTTTGTCCTGAAAAAAAAAAAGACTCTCCCTTTGTACTTTTTCAAAAGAACAACAACACAAACTGCTTATAGTTGCAAGGTCTGCAAAAAATGTCAGGGATTTCAATATGAACTCTTTTTTCATGAAATTCTCCCAAGGCCAGACCATCTATCCATATTAAATTTTATAGCTCTACACTCAGCGTTTCTGCAAGGTTTATGAAAGTAAGACTTGTACTGTATAAACATTTAAATTAAAGACCATTTTAAGACCAATTAAAGTCTAAAGAAGACACAATGAGTTGAAAGTTTGAAAATACTTCAAAGCTGATGTCTTTTTGATTTTAAATAAATGAATAAATAAAAAGTTTGCAAAAATGACATACGATAAGAAGTCCCATTTTCTGATAAATTTATCAAAATGAAGTGTATTTATGATTTTTTTAAAGTTAAAATATTAACAGATATTTATTTTTTGAAAATAGTTCCAAAACAATGTCTTTTTAATTTTAAATAAATAAATAAAAAGCTTAATTAAATATAGAAAATAAATATAGAAGATGTTTACATTCCATTTCTTCTCAGTATTTTTGTCCTGTTTTCCAGTGAAATGTCAAAAAAGTTAAAAAAAAAAAAAAATTAAGTTAAAATATTAACAGATATTTGTTTTTCAAAAATACTTCCAAACCAATGTCTTTTTATTTTAAAATAAATAATTAACTTAACTACAATATAGAAATGTTTACATTCCATTTCTTTTCAGTATTTTTGTTGTTTTCCAGTGAAAAGTAAAAAAAAAATTGCAAATGACATAAGAAGTCGTTTTCTGAGAAATGTATTAAAATGAAGTGCATGATTTTTTTTTTTTTAAGTAAAAATATTAAGACATCTGTTTTTTGAAAATACTTCCAAACCAATCTTTTTCATTTTAAATAAATAAAAAAATAAAAGGCTTAATTAGAATATAAAAAAATCATGTTTACATTCCATTTCTTCTAAGTATTTTTGTCTTGTTTTCTAGTGAAATTTCAAAAAAGTCTTAAATCATGACTACAAAAATTACTTGATGAGACATCTTGTTTTCTCAGAAATGTATCAAAATGAAGTGTATTTATGATTTTTTTAAAGTTAAAATATTAACAGATATTTGTTTTTTAAAAATACTTCCAAACGATGTCTTTTTATTTTTAAATAAATAAAAAGAAACCTTAACTAAATAAATAAAATTCTTAACTAGAATATAGAAATAATGTTTACATTCCATTTCTTCTCAGTATTTTTGTTTTGTTTTCCAACGAAATATCAAAAGAAGTCTTAAATCAAGATTGCAAAAATGACATAAGAAGTCTTGTTTTTTGAGAAATTTATCTAAATGAAGTGTATTTATGTTATTAAAGTTAAAATATTAACAGATATTTGTTTTTTTGAAAAAACTTCCAAACCAATGTCTTTTTAATTTTAAATAAATAAAAATCTCAAGTAGAATAGAAAAACAATGTTCATGTTCCATTTCCTTTATTTTTGCCTTGTTTTCCAGTGAAATGCCAAAAAGTCTTAAATCAAGATTACAAAAATTACATAAGAAGTCTTGTTTTCTGACAAATTTATCAAAATGAAATGTACTTATGATTTTTGAAGTTAAAATGTAAGCAGATGTTTTTTGAAAATACTTCCAAACGATATCTTTTTAATTTAAAATAAATAAATAAATAGATCATGTTTACATTCCATTTCTTCTTAGTATTTTTGTCTTGTTTTCCAGTGTCAAAAAAAAGTCTTAAATCAAGACTGCAAAAATGACATGATAAGAAGTCATGTTTTCTGAGAAATTTATCAAAATTAAATGTATTTATGATTTTTTTTTAAGTTAAAATATTAACATATTTGTTTCTGTTTTAAGCATAAACTCACTTAATTTTGTTAAATCTCTCTAAAAAAAAAAAAAAAATAAAAAAACATTTTAAGTAAATGTATTTTGCGCTTCTGCTGAAGATTTCATTTATTGCTTTGATTGCTTTTGATCCTTAATATGATGTATCCAATCTAATATAACCATTTCTTTGCCTTAAGATATAATTTGAGTGCTCATCTTATGAAAACTAAAACAAAAAATAAAATTAAATGCAATGGCACGCTTAATAAACGTTTATGACCTTAATATAAAAATACCTGCGGTGTGTTTAGAAAATTTGCCAAGTGTAAAGATGATCTCAGTCTGTTTATTTCTTCTTCAGAGTGGAGTAACTATCATCTACAAATAAGTTCAGAGGATCAGAGACGAGAACAACCAACTCATTACCGCCAAGTGCCCATTAGCATTTGCGAAACCATTTAACCATCCAGCCATTTCTGAGACAACAGCGTAATCTGCCCTAAGAACTCAACATGAATTTGAGTGTGAAATAATCTGACTTTCCATACGAGTGAACAACCAAACTATCGTAAATCCACAGTAAAGCCTAATGCAATACTGCACTCATCTGCTTCAGGACTGGCAGTTAACCGGAGGAAGGTAGAAGAAGCGGAAAGCAAATTCACTGTGTCATTAGGGCATCCTCAAAGGGCCGGCAGCCGTTCCGGCAGCGTTGTGATGCAGCGAAGGTGTCATAAAGTTGAGGAGCGAAAGATGCTATCTGACAGCTCATTGCTCATGGAGTAGTGTGAGGAAGAACTCTTTGGGTATTTGAGCTATTCATGCATGAACTTTCTTTTCTGTAGTGTTTCAGACGAGGCCAGTTGGTGTGTGTCAGCTGTGATAATAGACCACAGGCTAACTGTATAAAATTCACTCAAGTAGGACATGCTCCTGCATTCACATCCTAGTCGGCTCTGGAACAGCATTCCTGTCATTAAGTTTTTAGTTTTTGATACATTTAGCAGCAAGTAAAATCCATATTTATGAGCACAACTGCATATTCCATTTTTAGCTTTGTTGTCTGTCTGTGAAATGATCAGAAAGTCTAATCCATTTTCTGCAGTTTTCTTGTTAGAAATGATTTAGATTTATGCTTATACACACTACTGTTTAAAAGTTTGGGCTCAATTTTTAAAATATTTTTGGAAAAAATGCTTACCAAGGCTGCATTTATTTGATCAGTAAAACAGTAATATTATGAAATATGATTAGAATTTAAAATAACTTATTTCTATTTGAATATATTTTAAAATGTAATTTATTCCTGTGATCAAAGCTGCATTTTCAGCATCATTACTCCAGTCTTCAGTGTCACATGATCCTTCAGCAAATCATTCTAATATGCTGATTTGGTGCTCAAGTAATATTTATTAATTATTATTAATGTTGAAAACAATGTTGATAACTGCTGCCTAATAATGCCACGATAATGATATTTTTTTTGCATAATTCTTTGATGAATAAAAAATTCAAAAGAAAGGCATTTATCTGACAGAATCTTTTGTGAAAATATAAATGTCGTTTTACTGTCATTTTTGACAAATTTATTGCACCATTGCTGAATAAATGTATTAATTTCTTAAACGACTCCAATATTTTGAATGGTAATATATATTTACTGTATATAAAAGTAAAAGCTATATATATACATATACACACACATATATATATATATATATATATATATACACACACACACACACACACACACACATATATATATACACACACACACACACACACACACACACACACACACACACACATATATATATATATATATATATATATATATATACAATTTATTTTAATTTTTTTTATAACTAAAATTTGGGCCATTGAATACACTACCATTCAAAAGTTTTTGGACAGTAAAATTGTTCATGTTTTTTTGAAGAATTCTCTTCTGCTCACTAAGCCTGCATTTATTTGATCAAAAGTACAGCAAAAACAGTAAAATTTGGAAAAAATACTATTTCAAATAACTGCTTTCTATTTGAATATATTTTAAAATGTACTTTATTCCTGTGATCAAAGCTGAATTTTCAGCATCATTACTCCAGTCTTCAGTGTCACATGATCCTTCAGAAATCATTCTAATATGCTGATTTCCTGTTCAAGAAACATTTGTATTATTATTATCAATATTTAAAACAGTTGAGTACTTTTTTTCAGGATTCTTTTTTAAATAGAAAGATCCAAAAATCAGCATTTATCTGAAATAAAAAAGCTTTTGTAACATTATACACTGTACCATTCAAAAGCTTGGAGTCAGTATATATATTTTTTGGGGGGGGAAAGAAATTATAAAAATTTATAATGTTACAAAAGATTTCTATTTCAGATAAATGCTGTTCTTCTGAACTTTCTATTCATCAAAGAAACCTGAAAAAAAATTCTACTCAGCTGTTTTCAACATAATAATAATAATAAATATTTTCTGAGCAGCAAATAAGAATATTAGAATGATTTCTGAAGGATCATATGACTGGAGTAATAATGCAAAAAAATCAGCTTTGAAATCACAAGAATAAATTATATTTTAAAATATATTTAAATAGAAAACAGTAATTTTAAATAGTAAAAATATTTCGGAATTTTACTGTTTTTGCTGTAGTTTGAATCAAATAAAGGCAGGCTTGATGAGCAGAAGATACTTCTGAAACATCTTTAAAAAAAATCTTACTGTCCAAAAACTTTTGACTGGTAGTGTACATCCTGACAATGTTATTTCATTCTCTGTCTGTTGGCTAAAATAAGATGCGGAGTGAACCAGACTCTATGCTGTCAGCCGAACCTCTGGCACTGCAAGACTTGTTTTATTGCTATAATTGTTTGATAGGAATGTTGCTCCGGGTACTCATCCAGCTTGGGTGAATCACAAAGTGCCTGAATACATACAAGTCATGATGACATATCTTCCCCTACGGTATATGCAGGTAACATTAGCAAGAGGCCAACGGTTTGTGTCCTATCCAATATACAGCATCCAAAAGCAGATTTCTATATTGCAGTATGTGTACATGTGTATAGCAGTAAATAGACTGACCGTAATAGCAGGAGCTGCGAAAGCGAGGCTGAGAAGCATGAGGAAGGGAATGACCTCATGCGTGGGTTCGATATAAGGCAGACTCAGACTGCGGTCATGACAGCTGAAACCCCAGCGGACCGGTTTGAAAATGTCCGTCCACTCCAGAAAATAAACGCTGACCATAGATGACACCAGGAGAGGAAGCTGTTCGAGGGGAGAGAACATCACATAATTCTTCAACAAATATTTACAAAGAATTACATTGTCCACAAAAGAGTCCCAAAGGAAATATACATACAGTCAGCCAGTCATCATCACAAAATACAAAGAGACAGGGTAGTACCTACAAGATGGTATAAGAAAGCCATATTCAGGTCATGTTTATGAGGTAATTTCTGAAGGCCTGAGAGCTAGTAATACAAACCAAAGGTGACAAATTTACAGAACTGCTAAAAAAGCTATAGAAAGCTCTCGTTATATTATGAAACTCATATATAAAAATGAAAAAATAATTTGATTTGAGTTGGGGGTGAATTTGGTGTGCTTTAAAAAAAGGATAGTTACTCTGTTATTAATTACTCACCCTCATGTCATTACAAACCTGTAAGATCTTCGTTTATCTTCAGAACACAAATTAAGATATTTTTGATTAAATCTGAAAAAGGGGTGGAGCCGAACCCGAATACGGTATTCGGAAAGGCACAAATAGCGTGCTTTTTACAAATACTTATTTCGAACAAATACTTAAATTATATTTGTATTCGGGAACAAGAAAAACTTTATATCAAAAAGCTGCGTTTCCTCATGAGACCGCAGTGCATGCCTGCATGAGTGAGTGAGTGAATGAGTGACATTCAGGAGTCGGAGGGGTTGGGGGCAGGGCTCGAAATTGCGACCGTTTTGGTCGCATATGCTCCCAAAATTTAATCTGCGCGACCTCAAAATATATTCGGAAGCATTTGTGCGAGTGCGAGAAAGTATTGTGGTGCGACTTGTTTTTATTTCTTTACAAAACTTTCGCTAGCCTAATACTGCCCAGACTGCTGTGAGCTGATACAGTGACAGTTTCGCCGTTCTCTCCAACATTACATAACTAACTAAACTTGATCTTTACATTCTTAACTTTAATGCAGAATTTAGATATTAGTCGTCAATCACTCCCTGTCACTGACACTGCGCTCCGCTGAAACTCGGAACCGGCCGTTTTTTCTCTCTTAACCAACCTCTGTTCCAGATTTGCACAAACTACATTGTAGTTAGGGGTGTGTGATATGACGATTTTTGATTGTGGAGAATTAAAATGTCTCCACAATCTGCTTTTGAAGAAATATACTATATTTTGTGCTACAGCGCACATTCTGGCATACACTCACATCAAATGATAACTCCACTCACGCAGGGGCGTAATTTCCACTGGGGACACACTTTTCAAAATCCCGTTTGTGTCCCACCACTTTTAAATAGTTTTGTTAAATTAATGTCTTGTATTGTGGAATGGACGCTCAGCACCGCAGAGAGTTTAGCGCCATCGTTAAAACGAAACCGAAAGTAAAACACGCGCGCGCATTCAAAAGCAATTTTAATACCCCACGTTTAGAGAGCGAATCCCCAGTTCACCTTAGCATAGCTTCCCGTCACTCATTAACTTAGTTGAAACTCCTCACATGGATTTGGGCAACCAAACAGAAAAGAGTGTGGCTGCTGCTGAGCCATCTCTTGGTCCTCCACCAGCCAAAAAAAGTGTGTAGAAGTGTAACGCAAAAAAACAGGATTTTTACGCCTATTTTGAATTTTACTCGAATACAAATACAAATACAAATACAAATACTTTTCCCATCAACAAATACAAATACAGATACAAATACCGGCTGCTTTGCACACCCCTAATCTGAAAGCATAGTAGGGCTCTAACGATTCCTTGTTTCTATTCGAGTATTTGACAAAAAAAAAAAAATCCTACATTTTGCCCATGTCGAATAATCGGCAAAATACCGGAAGTGGCGCGTACCACATATTAAACCCATTTAAAAATCATAATAAAGCATATATGCTATTAAGAATTCACAAACGCTACGATTCGATTAAATAAATATATGGGATGAAGGTTTACAGCTGTATATGCAATTATTTTTTTACATACGTGTCTCAGAGAGGCTCCATTAGTAGTAAATGCTGCTCAGGGTTGCCAGGTTTTCACAACAAAATCCGCCTAATTGCTACTCAGAACTAGCCCAATGGCATTTCGAGGGGGTCCCCTGTTAAAAATTGCCTTCTAAGGATAAAATATACTTTTTTTCTGTCTCGGTTCCCCCGGGCAAATTCACATTTCAGGGATAAATATGACGTTATTAGGGTCGGGAAAACCGTGGATTTGGCAACACTGATGTTAGCGTGTACATGAGTAGAGCGTCTGAAACTCCATCTCTGTATGTTATTGTGAGTTTGGGTTAGTTATAACGTTCATCTTGGAACGCAACATGCGCCATTACATCAGATTTGTAAGGTAAATCGTGTATAAAACTACTCCAACACAGGAGGACACATCATTATCTCTCTCAAAATAGTAATAACTGTTTATGGCGATTTCAAAATAAAAGATAACATTTTGATGTCCACGTATTCAAGAAATGACAGTGGCTGTAGCATTTGTATCATAAATAAATGGACAGATATTAAAGATTAAGTAGATATTTGAATTAAATGTTGTTTAGTCAGTATTAAAGAAGGATTAGATTGCCCAATAAAGTGTAAAACAATGTTTAGGCATTTGTTAGATTAGTGCTATTGTTTGTAATTATGTATTTTAACAGTTTTGTTCAATAGAACCATATGATTTCTCGCTTTTGATACTTTATTTGAACTATTTAGAATTGCCACATTGCTGTTATATATGTATTTTAAGTAATTTCAAAGGCTATTGTTCGCTTAGGTCTATTTTTATTACTACAAAAAAAAAAAAAAAATAAAATATTCGACTACTCGTTTATTCATCAGAATAATTGACAGATTACTCTATTGCCAAAATAATTAGTGACAGCCCTAGACGGCAGCGCAACTGACACATTTAAGGGCCATCATTAAGGACATCATTAAAATAGTCCATGTGATATCAGTGGTTCTGCCTTAATTTTATAAAGCTGCGAGAATATTTGTGTGTGCAATGAAAACAAAAATAATGATTTTATTAAAAAAATTCTTCTCTTCCATTTCAGTCCTCGACACACGTTGACGAGAGTTGCGTTGCTATCTGTGCAGGGTCAGAAAGCTCTCTGATTTCATCAAAAATATTTTATTTGTGTTCTGAAGATGAACAAGGGTCTTCCTGGTTTGGACCGACATGAGGGTGAGTAATTAATGACAGCATTTTCATTTTTGGGTGAACTGTCACTTTAAGATCATTAAATTATTCTACACATTAAGACAAAAGAAAAATTCTTTCAGAACTAGTCACTGATATGCTGTTATATATTTAAGAGTGTGTAAGTAGCTCTGATATTAAAGAACTGAAAACTGAATATTGGAAAAAATATCAGGCAAAACAATTGTCAACTATCTCTACGCTAAAAATTTTGAAGTTCTAAATAAAGTCTGTTATTCTTTATGACAGATTGTTTAGTCATGTTTATCACTGTAAGACAGTAATTAAGAGCTGAAGTTTTTACAGTAGAGTGACTGGGTCAGTTTGTGGGCATTTGATATGCAGATGAATACAGCAAGCGGCTGCCGTTCTGTGCTGATTCTGCAGAGTTGCGCTGTGGCCGACTGTTACCACTGACCCATATTTTCTTCCAAAGCGCTGGCACTTGGGACAAACGGTAGAGATTTACAAAGCAGCCGACCGAGAGAATCACGAGATGTGATGAAACCCAACAAAGGCCTATTTGCTTTGACGGCAGATTTGAAGTTTTGCTTGCATATCAGATGATTGCTGTAAATAATTCTGTTTGAAAGATTCTTTTTGAATATTTTCCTGTGACTTTATGAAGAAGTGATGGTACCACGGTACACTGATGGTATCAGATGATAATACACTACAAAAAAACGTGCTGTAGTTTTTACTTAGTAGTTGCTAGTAAATTTCACAAATGTGACCCTGGGCCACAAAACCAGTCACGGGGGTCAATTTCCGCTGATATATGGTTTGTGAGAATAAGATAAAATAATTGGCCGAGACACAACTATTTGAAAATCTGGAATCTGAGGGTGCAAAAAATCTAAATATTGAGAAAATCACCTGTAAAGTTGTCCAAATGAAGTTCTTAGCAATGCATATTACTAATCAAACATTAAGTTTTGATATATTCACGGTAGGAAATTTACAAAATATCTTCATGAAACATGATCTTACTTAATATCCTAATTATTTTTTTGGCATTAAAGAAATCATTTTGACTCAAACAATGTATTTTTGGCTATTGCTACAAATAAACCCATGCTACCTAAAACTGGTTTTGTGCTCCAGGATCACAAATTATTAAAAAATCAGCACTGAATTAAATGTAAAATTCTAAAGTAGAATTACTGAAACAGTATTTTCTTGTAAAGCCTACTCCAGTCATTTTTGTTCTATTTACAGTTTCAAAAATCTTTTTTTTGCAGTGTATATGTTATCAAATTTAATTTAATGCAAGAAGTGAATCAAATTTCCATTTTTTTAAATGGCAGAACATCCATTTTCAGTCAGAAATGCATCATTTTACGGAAGTAAAATGGGTTGGGAATGCAATTTCACTTTGACTTCAAGATTATCCCAAATGAAAAGAAGAGGTGACACTGAGGTCTTAATAATTGATGGCTATAAATGGGGAGGATAGCATTTCTTAGTGGCTATTTTCAGATCTATGTGGGACAGGCTCATCCCAGCAGGTGCAGATGGTGTCCGGATGGTAAAGCACCCGTTACGATAAGAGCATTTCTCCTTGTGAGGAGTCGTGGAGGTTTCTGTGACCTGATGAAACTTCAGTGTTATCTTGAGAAGCACAAAATCCAGTCGTTTCTGCTCAGCACATGCATCGTATCTTTAAAGGAGAAGTTCACTTCCAGATTAAAAATTTCCTGATAATTTGTCATCCAAGATGCTCATGTCTTTCTTTCTTCAGTCGAGAAGAAATGAAAGTTTTTGAGGAAAACATTCCAGGATTTTTCTCCATAAAGTGGACTTCAATGGGAACCAATGAGTTAATTCTGGAAATGAACTTCTCCTTTCAAATATGGTAACCCTGATCTTCCAGACCTTCATCTTTTAATATTTGACAAACAATTTTGCAAAGCTCACTGAAAAAACAGCAAATGGAGGAATGAATAAATGAATGAAAATGTCCAGTTCAGCAAAGGCCTGCATAATGTATGACTGCATACTTAGATCTTCCTCCTAAGTACTAGATCACGTGTGTTGGTGTATGCATGTGCGTATGAAAGCTGCGCTGCCTCAATTCTTTATGTCACACTGACCTACATATATTCCACTAACCACATCATGATGCATGGAGAGCAGAGCAGCACCTCCTGGGGCGAACATCTAAGAAGGAGAGCTGACAGAAGCACAGCGTCCCAGTGCTGACATCACTCTCTGCCAGTTTGTGCATATTAAAATGATGATATTGTACATGGTAAATGTGA
Source organism: Labeo rohita (assembly GCF_022985175.1). Taxonomy (NCBI): domain Eukaryota; kingdom Metazoa; phylum Chordata; class Actinopteri; order Cypriniformes; family Cyprinidae; genus Labeo; species Labeo rohita. The sequence goes on along the minus strand of NC_066892.1, from coordinate 8,038,471 downwards.
GATGCAGTCCACTAAAGCGAACAATGCTCAGTAATAAAAGGCATGAGTGCAACGTAAAAGCAATAAACATAAATAATGAAAAATGAGTTTTTTATTTATTATTTTAATTTAATGGTAATAATAATAAACCTGCTGAGAGTCATTTTTGCTTGCACACTGTGCTTACTGAATGCAATGAAAAGTAAATGCCAAGTTTCATGTTTCATTTGCGACTTTAAAAGAGCCATAAACTGTCAATTTTAACCATATAATTTCAAAATTATAACCAGCTATAATATTTATAATTCTATAATTATTTAATTTTATTATATAGATTTTATTATATATATAATTTTACTTGAAATGTTTTATTTCATTGTATTTAGATTTTTTTTCTACTTTGTACTTGTCAATAAATAAATACTTAAATGTTATAATAAAAAATAATGCAAAATTATATATATTAGATATTATTTATATTTTATTTAATTTTAATTACAATGTTTCATTTCTTTTTATATTGTTTTTTTTTTCAACTTTGTACTCAATAGGTAATTAAATTATTAAAAATGTTTTAATAAAAAAATACAAAATTATATAATTTATATTTAATTTTATGTAATTTTAATTAAAATATTTAATTTAATTTTTATTTAGATTTTTTTCTACTTTGTGCTTTGTCAATAAATAATTCAGTATTTAAAAATTGTGTGTGTGTGTGTGTGTGTTTAATTGAAATAATTAATTACATTTAATTAAAATATTTAATTTCACTAAAATATTTACTTTAGATTTACTTAGATTTTTTGTACTTTGTACTATATTGTATTATTTATATATTATTATATTATTTAATTTAAATTCAAATGTTTCATTTGAATTTTATTTAGATTTTTTCTACTTTGTACTGTTAATTAATTATGAAAAATTTTAATTAAAATGTTTTATTTTAATTTATATTTATATTTATCTACTTTTGTATGTCAATAAATAATTAAATAATTAAAAATGTTATAAAAAATAATAAAACCTATATATATGATATTATTATTTTTATGTTTATTATTATTATTATTTAATTCAAATGTTTCTTTTCATTTAGATTTTTTTCTACTTTTTAATAAATAACTCAATAATTAAAAATTGCATATACATATTTATTTGTTATTTTATATTTACTTTCAAAAATAAAAATATATTAATTTATTTTACATATTCTTGTTACTTTATCAACACCAGGTACTTTTTGTGGCAAAAATATACTTTTGTGGCACATAAAGCTTATAGTTTTAAAAGAATGACACTTGATTATATGATTATATACACTATGGTTATAAAATGAACTCAAACATTCTCTCAGAAGTCATTTTCATTTAATTTCTCTTAAGGAATTTAAGCAATTACGTTGAAACCTCTACCAAGAAAAACTCCATCAAGTCTCATTAGCTACGAAGGAGCATCCTGTGAGAACACAATCCCTCAGGTTCAGTCTATTACCAAAGATAAATAGTCAAATGTTCCATTTATTGCTTTAACTTCGATCCTAACATTTAAATACTATCCTGAGCATTAAAATAGAACAGTCATCTCATTCTGATCTTGTAAGTTGTCACCTGTCAAATCAAACGTGCAAATGTAAACAGACGGTCTCTTACCTCCACGAAATAAAAGCATGGCAGCAGTGTCACGCTCTCTTTTATCATCTTCTCTTTCAGTCTTTCTCTCGCAGACATCGTATTTCTCTCCTTTAAATAAACGCCAGTAACCTGTTGTGTCCTAAGCGTCCACCTTCATCCAGCAAAACAAGCCGTCTAGATCAGCTGCTGCTGCTTGCTCCATTGAGATGCATGATGCACACAGAATCAAACGACACACTCAATCGACACCCTTCACCATTTACACGCGGTGTTTGTATTGCAATGGGATGCGATTTCAATTGAATGTACAGACAGAGAGGAAAATATTGCCGGCAAGATGACATCAGATTTTTCAGATGAGGGTTTCGCGTTCTGACGCGCATGCGCACAAGCTGCGCATTCCTCCAGTCATTCGCATTATTATTAATAATGTCACGAATGTGCACAGTAACACTTGGACGTGTTCTTGTAGAGCACAGGAGCATTAAAAGAGTATTTGTAGTTCACTTATGCACACTAATAACATAGTTATTACGTTGCCAGAGAAAAATCGTTTCACATAATTTGAAAATTGAAAGGAATTTAATGTTTTCACTGCCTTGATTGGACATGATTTGGAGTTCAGGACACAATATATTGCAATGCAAAGCACAACAGCAGTACATAATGCAATACTTTAAAATGCAGTTTAGTGGGATGCAATACAACGTAGAGCAATGCAATACAAAACAGTTCAATAAAGCGTTATTAATGTCCAGTGGATAGCTTAAAATAGAGAAAGACAGTAACACTGTAGCTAAATGTTGGCTAACAAGTCCATTTAAGCAACTTGGATTGCATACATTGCACAAAAGTCATAAAATTGCAATGGTTTCTCTTAGACAGCGATGAGATTGAATGGAGAGCTTATGTAGATTTGCAAATGATTTTTACTGATTTTTTTTCTATTTCCCAAGGAATTTCGCAGATATTTTTAAACCTCAATGGGAACTCCATTAAGTCTTCTGGTATGGAAAAGCTAAGCAATAAAATTTCCTCATGTTCAGTTTATCACCATAGATCAAACCCAGATAACACACATTCGTCTGCAAGACGTCTGTTAAAGATCACTTAATCTGGAAAGCATCTGCTGTGTATAAACACAGAACAGATGTAAGATGTCTGTTTTACATACATTCTAAATCATATACATCTTAAAGACATCTAATATACGTCTATTTGACATCTGATAGGTCTTCCAGATGTAAATGCAGATGTCAAACAGACATATCTGTGATGTATCCTAGATAGCACACGTACATCTGCAAGATGTCTGTTAAAGATCATTTGATCTGGAAAGCATCTGCTGTGTACATCTGACAGATGTCTGCAAGATGTCAGTTTTACATACATTCTAAATCATAAACATCTTAAAAACATCTAGTAGATGCCTATTTGACATCTGATATAGGAAATGTCCTATAGACGTATTGCAGATGAGCAAACACTCTGAAAAACATGTCTTGTAGATGTAAATGTAGTTGTCAAATAGACATCTCTGTGATGTGCTATCAGGGATGTGTGCTATCAGATAGCACACGTACATCTGCAAGATGTCTGTTAAAACTCACTTGATTTGGAAAGCATCTGCTGTGTACAAACATCTGACAGACGTCTGTAAGATGTCAGTTTTACATACATTCTAAATAATAAACATCCTAAAGACATCTAATAGACGTCTATTTGACATCTGATAGGAAACATCCTATAGACGTATTGCAGATGAGCAAACACTAAAAAAATACATCTTCCAGATGTAAATGCAGATGTCAAATAGATGTCCCTGTGACCCTGTTACATTTATTGATTAGGTTATGATTTTATCCTGAATTTAAAAATAAAATTGCCATTTCATCTAAATCAATATAGAGCAATATATTAATATTAATGTAATATCATAGAATACCATTCAGTTAAATGCAGTACAATGCAAATACAACAGAACACAACGCTGTGCAATGCAATACAAAATAGTTAAACAAAAGGTACTTTTGTAAATTTTATGGGTCAGGCTTTTGGTGTTTTCCGCATCCAGCTATTTTTAGCTGTACAAAAGCTTCTTTTGCAGCCTGATATTGCAAATTGGTGTGTCTTACCATATTATTTTAATGTAGGCCTGTTATCTTAATTATGAGCACACTGGTTTGTAGTGCATACAGTTTCACTGTTTACTGTAAGTTATTATTCTTCTGGTTATTTCCCTATAATGGCTTATGACAACTTGGCTTGCGCGGTTTTATTGCAGCAAATGTTTTTTTTTTTTTTTTTTTTCACACACACACACACACACACACACACACACACACACACACACAAGATAGTAGGCTGCTACTTTAATCTGACGTCATTAAATGACGGTGCGTGCACAGCGTACAAACCAGATTGATCAATAATATAATACAGCCGGTCATTTTGGCAAAGTAAACACGTTCAGAGTTAATCTTCATTTATGATCAAGATGTTGCGGTTTATTTGGCCATGTTTAAAATAAATTCCAGTGGCATCAATCTTGCAACAGCGTTTCTTATGTCACGTAAAAAACAAAACCCTACAGGTGTGCATGTCCTGCCATCAGGGAGGTGAGGTGAAGTGCACAGCGTCTGTGGACTGTTCTTTATGAAGTGCGCAAGAAACTAAAGAAGCGCCTGCGCAGAGCAGTAACAGCAGCAGACTGAATGACCGAGGAAGCTCATTCTCATTAACCGCTGGTTTAAATAGCTTGGAGACGAGTCGTACTTTGAAAAGTTTAGTAAAACAAACAAGTGCGAGCGGCGAGCAGCAGAGAATAATAAATGTATCTCCCTCCTTCTCCAGCAGGGTCCTTTCTGATGCCGTAAAGTCAAACTGGCAAAGGTAGGACTCTGTATTTCACTGTGTCACTGCATTATGCCATCTATGGCTTTAGAGAATACAGCACTGCAGCCAATCCTCTCAGAGACAAAATATGCATACAACTACTATTTTATTTTTTTTTTATTTCATTTTTTTTTTTTTTAAATACAATATGAATGTTAAACAGTATAACTACACTATCTTTATTTGCACAGTATTGTATGCGGATTAGATTTTGTCTGATTTGTGTTAAGACTGACATTGAATTCATAAAAGCTGAATGTTAATTTCTTCAGGAAAACACTAAAAATATGGATTTTCCTTTGCTTTATTGACTTACAGTTTGAAAGAAGTTTATGTTTTCATTTGTGCGGTGTACAAACAGTAAGACTAATAGAAGTTCAAGCAAATTAACTTTTAATTGTACAGTATACTGTATGCTGAGCTGGATGTCCAATGTCCAGTGTGAACAATCAGAAGATGCTGCTAACCGTGCTCGATTTGTGCCTGTTTGTGCCGCTAAAATAAACATTGTATCTAATTCCATTCCTTAGAAAAAAACAAATACAGTATGGGGCAGTGACGTCACTCTCCACCCCATGCCTTCCAAAACTCTCTAAACCGGTGCCGTTCGTTTGTGCTCGATTTGTGCCGGTTTGTGCCGTTAAAAGAAATCATGTAACTAAGACCGCTGCTTAAATATAACGAAAACAAAACTTTTTTACGAACAGCGACGTCAGTCTGCACCCCATGCAATCTAAATCATTCCAAAATGTTGCCATTTGTTTGTGCTCGGTTTGTGTCCCTTCGTGCTGTTAAAAAAAAACAACCACGACCTCTCTTTAAATATAACGAAAATTTAACTCTCCACCCCATTATAGTGCCACTGAAGTTTTAAAAAAGTTAGTGTTCATGCTGCCTTAAAATTTTAAATTTAGTCAGCTCCAAGTTTTCACTAACTTCATATTTCAAATTGACTAAATTTAAATTTCAAGGCAGAACACTAACTTCAACAAAAAATCTTTATAATTCGGTTGTGTTGGATTTGTGCCATTAGAATATTAAACATCGATTCCCCACGAATATTCGTTAATATTTTTAATGGCAAAGTGGCTGTATTTATTTTCGTTTCTTTAAGTTATTTTAGAAATATGTTTGGAACATTTTATGTTTGTTAAATTCTTTTTTTGTCTTTGCCGACCAAGCCGCCAGCAGCAGACAGTGAGCTGATCGTATCTAGCCTTCTCAAAATCAACACGACTTGCCTAAAATAAAATTTATAGATATAAAACAATTAGTGCATTTCACAATATTAATTCAAACATTTAACATATAAATGTGCGCTTTTAGGCACGTTTTAATCCATGTGGAGTGTTGAAGCTACAGCGCGCAGACATGGCGGCGCCGGCAACATCGCTTGCGATTTTTTAATTAATATAGTAATACATCATTTGGAACTGCAAAGAGTCTACTTTGATTGGTGTGCACTCACAACATCAGCAAGACATTCGTTTTCATTAAATTTAGATTTTTTTTTTCAACATACATTAAAATATATACAAATACGTACAAATATATTTACCTCGTTGATTAGCTACAGTAGTATCTATCAATTTCTTGTAGTTTTTTTCCAATGACCGGTAATTTGTCCTGCCATGCACACATTCAGTAGTCTATAGCTTAAGCCTATTTTATCTACGAGCCCTTTTTCCACAGTCCCTTTTTCGTTTTCTTATGCAGTGCGGTAAATAATTGTTTATAAGGGGGACAAAAAAACTTTACCATATTAGCTATGAAATGCAGTCATGCCACGCAATTACATTTAGGCTACATGTTTTCTATAGATAATGGTATATTAAGTGCTTAAGTTTTCTCCCTTTAAATATCCAATTTAAGACGAATTTTAGTAACAGCCAGGGTTTCTGGCACAAATCGAGCACACATAAACACGCCATTTTGCGTGGGGAGGCTATATAATTATATATAGGCTATACAATTTATTAATATTAGCGAATGTTCATTAAGAATCGATGTTTAATATTATAACGGCACAAATCGAGCATATATATATATATATATATATATATTTTTTTTTTTTTGTTAAAGCTATTGTTCATGCTACCTTGAAATTTAAATTTAGTCAACTTTAAATATGAAGCTAGTGAAAACTAAGTGAAAAGACTACATTTTAAATTTTAACGCTGCAGGAACACTAACTTTTTTTTTTTTTAACTCTGCAGTGGAGCTAAATGGGGTGGACAGTGAAATTTTCGTTATATTTAAAAAGAGGTCATGGATACATGGTTTCTTTTAACGGCACAAAACATCACAAATCGAGCACAAACGAACGGCACCGGTTTGGAGAGATTTGGAAGGCATGGGGTGGAGAGTGACGTCACCGCCTCAAATTGTTTTTGTTATTTCTAAGAAGGGGAAATATATTTGGCATTCATTTCAACGGCACAAACCGGCACAAATCGAGCACAAACGAATGGCACCAGTTTTGTGTGATTTAGACGAACTGGGGTGGAGAGTGACGTCACAGCCCCGAAAATATTTTGGTTATATTTAGGGAAGGAAAACAGATACAGTGTTTATTTTAACGGCACAAACGAGCACAAATCGAGCTCAAACGAACTGCGCCGGTTTGGAGCGATTTGGGCAACAATGGAGTGGAAAGTGACGTCACATGGTCAAAAAATAATGTTTTATATCTTAAACACCAAACCAGCAAAAACATTCGTTTTTGCGGCACAAATCAGCACAAACGTAGCACAAACGAATGGCATAGTTTTGGTCATTATTTCTTTTTATGGGGTGCCAACTTCACGGAGGATTTCTTTTTATGGGGTGCCAACTTAAAGGATGGTAGCGCATCCTGAGGGCACGTACTGAGCTTGTTAGCATGCGCTAACACTCTGTTGGAACAGCTTTATTAAACTACCGAGAGCAAGTATGACTTTTGCATGCAGTAGCCAGAGTCTGGTTCCTCACTAAAAACTAAGGAGTCCAGAGCCTGGTCTGTACTTAGGTGGCTGACCAATGTGAGAAGACAAAGCATGCTGGTGGGGCCAGTTATTTTTTGGCTGACTAACAGGGGGCGCTCATTCCCTGACATGTATGTAATCAACCATACCAGGGCTGGCAAACGTCAGTCCTGGAGAGCCGCAGCCTTGCATACTTTTGCTTCAACCCTAATCAAACGCATCTGAACAAGCTAATCAAGGTCTGAAGGGTGACTAGAAAGCAACAGGCAGGTGAGTTTTAATTTGGGTTGAAGCTGAACTCTGCAGGGCTGCGGCTCTCCAGGACCGGAGTTCGACACCCCTGAACTAGACCTATTGTTTAAGATGGTAGCGCATCCTGACGGCCATTACGAGGCTATCAGGATGCGCTACCCCTCTATTAGAGCAGCAGTATTCAGGAGCAAACGCAACTGACTGTACTTTGCCTGTGATAGCCTCAGTCTGATTCTTCAGTAAAGCTAAGCAGGCCCCTGCCTGGTCTATCCTTGGATGAGAGACTGGTTACAAAAGGCATAGGGTCCTGCTGGTGCTGTTTTTATGCTGATCAGCAGAGGGCGCTCATCTCCTGACATGTATGGTTGCAAAGTTCCTAGTATAACCATGCGGACTTCAGACTGTAAAAAGAAACAACCTTTTGATCAAGCGATCAAACGGTCCTTGAATATGAGAAGCTCAAGCATGCTGGTGGGGCCAGTTATTTTTAAGCCGACCAACAGGGGGCGCTCATTCCCTGACATGTATGTAATCAACGAGTCCTATTGTTTAAGATGGTAGCGCATCCTGACGGCCATATTGAGGCTATCAGGATGCGCTACCCCTCTATTAGAGCAGCTGTATTCAGGCAAAAAACATCCAGACTTTCCTTTGCATCCAGTAGCCATAGTCTGGTTTTTCAGTAAAGCTAAGCAGGCCCCTGTCTGGTCTGTCCTTGGATGGGAGACCAGTTACAAAAGGCCTGGGATGATGCTGTTTTTATGCCGATCAGCTGGGGGCGCTCATCTCCTGACATGTAGGGTTCCAAAATTCCTAGTATAACC
>NC_066892.1:7905720-7990217 GCF_022985175.1 Labeo rohita | reverse complement strand
TTAAGATATTAAACATTATTTCGTCACTTTCCACTCCATTGTTGCCCAAATCGCTCCACACCGGCGCAGTTCGTTTGTGCTCGATTTGTGCTCGTTTGTGCCGTTAAAATAAACACTGTATCTGTTTTCCTTCCCTAAATATAACCAAAATATTTTCGGGGCTGTGACGTCACTCTCCACCCCAGTTCGTCTAAATCACACAAAACTGGTGCAATTCGTTTGTGCTCGATTTGTGCCGGTTTGTGCCGTTGAAATGAATGCCAAATATATTTCCCCTTCTTAGAAATAACAAAAACAATTTGAGGCAGTGAAGTCACTCTCCACCCCATGTCCTCCAAATCTCTCCAAACCGGTGGTGTTCGTTTGTGCTCGATTTGTGATGTTTTGTGCCGTTAAAAGAAACCATGTATCCATGACCTCTTTTTAAATATAACGAAAATTTAGCTCCACTGCAGAGTTAAAAAAAAAGTTAGTGTTCGTGCAGCCTTAAAATTTAAAATGTAGTCTTTTCACTTAGTTTTCACTAGCTTCATATTTAAATTTAAATTTCAAGGTAGCATGAATAATAGCTTTAACAAAAAAACAAAACAAAAAAAAAATATATATATATATATATATTATATATATATATATATATATATATATATATATATAATATGCTCGATTTGTGCCATTATAATATTAAACATCGATTCTTAATGAACATTCGCTAATATTAATAAATTGTATAGCCTATATATAATTATATAGCCTATTCAAAGCGCGTGTTTGTTTGTGCTCGATTTGTGCCAGAAATCCTGGCTGTAAGTAAAATTCGTCTTAAATTGGATATTTAAAGGGAGAAAACTTAAGCACTTAATATACCATTATCTATAGAAAACATGTAGCCTAAATGTAATTGCGTGGCATGACTGCATTTCATAGCTAATATGGTAGAGTTTTTTTGTCCCCCTTATAAACAATTATTTACCGCACTGCATAAGAAAACGAAAAAGGGACTGTGGAAAAAGGGCTCGTAGATAAAGTAGGCTTAAGCTATAGACTACTGAATGTGTGCATGCCAGGACAAATTACCGGTCATTGGAAAAAGAAATTGATAGATACTACTGTAGCTAATCAGTGAGGTAAATATATTTGTACGTACTTGTATATAAAAAATCTAAATTTAATGAAAACGAATGTTTTGTTGATGTTGTGAGTGCACACCAATCAAAGTAGACTCTTTGCAGTTCCGAATGATGTATTACTATATTAATTAAAAAATCGCAAGCGATGTTGCCGGCGCCGCCATGTCTGCGCGCTGTAGCTTCCACACTCCGCATGGATTAAAACGTGCCTAAAAGCGCACATTTATATGTTAAATGTTTTAATTAATATTGTGAAATGCATTAATTGTTTTATATCTATAAATTTTATTTTAGGCAAGTCGTGTTGATTTTGAGAAGGCTAGATACGATCAGCTCACTGTCTGCTGCTGGCGGCTTGGTCGGCAAAGAAAAAAAAGAATTTAACAAACATAAAATGTTCCAAACATATTTCTAAAATAACTTAAAGAAACGAAAATAAATACAGCCACTTTGTCATTAAAAATATTAACGAATATTCGTGGGGAATCGATGTTTAATATTCTAATGGCACAAATCCAACACAACCGAATTATAAAGATTTTTTTGTTGAAGTTAGTGTTCTGCCTTGAAATTTAAATTTAGTCAATTTGAAATATGAAGTTAGTGAAAACTTGGAGCTGACTAAATTTAAAATTTTAAGGCAGCATGAACACTAACTTTTTTAAAACTTCAGTGGCGCTATAATGGGGTGGAGACTGAAATTTTCGTTATATTTAAAGAGAGGTCGTGGTTGGTTTCTTTTAACAGCACGAAGGGACACAAACCGAGCACAAACGAATGGCAACATTTTGGAATGATTTAGATTGCATGGGGTGCAGACTGACGTCGCTGTTCGTAAAAAAAGTTTTGTTTTCGTTATATTTAAGCAGCGGTCATAGTTACATGATTTCTTTTAACGGCACAAACCGGCACAAATCGAGCACAAACGAACGGCACCGGTTTAGAGAGATTTGGAAGGCATGGGGTGGAGAGTGACGTCACTGCCCCATACTGTATTTGTTTTTTTCTAAGGAAGGGAATTAGATACAATGTTTATTTTAGCGGCACAAACAGGCACAAATCGAGCACAAACGAACGGCACCGGTTTGGAGAGATTTGGACGACATGGGGTGGAGAGTGACGTCACCGCCTCAAATTGTTTTTGTTATTTCTAAGAAGGGGAAACATATTTGACGTTCGTTTCAACGGCACAAACCGGCACAAATCGAGCACAAACGAATGGCACCTTTTGGAGCGATTTCGGCGATATGGGGTGGAGAGTTACATAACAGTCCCAAACAAATATTTTACCCATTATATTTAAGAAGGGCACGGAGATACCAGGTTTGTTTTAACGGCACAAACGGGCACAAATCGAGCACAAACAAACGGCACCGGTTTGGAGAGATTTGGACTACATGGGGTGGAGAGTGACGTCACTGCCTCAAATTGTTTTTGTTATTTCTAAGAAGGGGAAATATATTTTGCATTCATTTCAACGGCACAAACCGGCACAAATCGAGCACAAACGAATGGCACCAGTTTTGTGTGATTTAGACGAACTGGGGTGGAGAGCAGGGCCGGTTCTAGACAGGCACATATGGGGGGGGGGCAGTCAGAAATGTGAAGGGGGCATCATGTGTACGCATCATGTTCGAGCACTGTTTTTTTCCCTGTGCTTATAGTAACAGTATTTTCCTTGCTGAATTGTGTTGTTAGCTGTGTCCAAAGCCTGGAGAAGTGGATTGCACTTTGTCAGGCCTCTACCTTCAGACCTGTCCAATTTGGGTGTCCCACTTGAAGACTAAGCTCCTGCTGGTATAGCTCTTAAGGTCACTGAGGCACGCAAACCCCCTGACCACAATAAGGTGGCAATCCCTCAGGGGGGAAACTGAAAAATAAAAATTCAATAAATAAAACAAAATAAAATAAAATATCCTTAATCCAGATTTTATCAATCAACGACATAACATTTATTTTAGCCGGGTGGTCTAATTCTCAAAAACGTTTAACCTAAAGTAAGACTTAACACTATTACTAGAATATTTACAAAACTGAAAGGTTGTCTTATGAATAATAAAAAAAAACTAAGTAAAAGCAGATGGGCTATAGAACAGATCATATTATGTTTTTTTTATTCATTTTTTAATATATATATATATATATATATATATATATATATATTTTTTTTTTTTTTTTTTTTTTTTTTTTCATAAAAACGCTGCAGCTTCTTCAAAGTCTTTCCACTCCGTGACCGCGCTGAAATCCGACACAACACTACGTTAGCCTGCGTCTTGACTCATTTGCATACGGACGGTGATTGGATGTTTACCGAGGGCTAAGGGGAGGAGTGTGTGTGTGTGGGCGTGTGTGCGTGCGCTGCAGCCTGTGAATGAATACACACAGCGGAGGGACAGAGACATGAGGAAAATCTAATACCGTATTATGTAGTGTCCCTTTTTCGGCGGATTTTTCCGCTACCGCAGATCATTTTGTCAACTTGTAATATATTCATTTTGTGAGTATATTAACATGTGCTTTCTCAAGTTTTCAAAATTTTGATTTGAGGTGGCAAGACATTTATTTGAGGGGGCACTGCCCCCTCTTGCCCCTGCGTAGAACCGGCCTTGGTGGAGAGTGACGTCACAGCCCCGAAAATATTTTGGCTATATCTAGGGAAGGAAAACAGATACCGTGTTTATTTGAACGGCACAAACGGGCACAAATCGATCCGGTTTGGAGCGATTTGGGCAACGTGGGGTGGAAAGTGACGTCACACGGTCAAAAATATAATGTTTAATATCTTAAACACCAAACCAGCACAAACGTTCGTTTTTGCGACACAAATCAGCACAAACGTAGCACAAACGAATGGCATAGTTTTGGTCATTATTTCTTTTTATGGGGTGCCAACTTCACGGAGGTGTCAAAGCTGCTAAATCATATAGAGAAGGACTTAGTAAGCAGGGAAGGGTGCAGTATTTTGACAAACTACAGGTGTTAATAGGTGATAAAGATACGTATGAGCAGTATTTATTAAGATATTAGCCTAATATTTCACCTGCCTGACTGGAAATGATAAGAACAAACACGAATGTTGTCAATTCTTGTCAATTCTTGCCATGGAAATCCTGGTTCAGTTTGGCCAACCACAAACATTGTTCCTCAGACAGTTTTTTGCACTCTTCTCCTTGATTTGTTAAAACTTTTGGCAGTCTGTAGTACTCCAAATGTTTTTCCTGGTCTGACCAATTAGTACAGTCTAAAACATGACAATAACTGACCATTTTCAGCAACAATAATCATCAAAATATATATTTCAGTGGCTTTGTTTGTGTTCACTGGAAACAAATTAGGCAAAAGCTTTTATTAGCTTAACATTCCTTAGCCATCCTTAGTTACTAATCTGTTGGTCTGAAGGTGATTTTAAGGTCTTCTCAAGTTCACACAGGTGATGTAGCAGAGTAACCACGGGTTTAGTTTATCACATTAACTATGCACATGTCCCACTAACATTTCTCAAGCAAGAAGTGTCCAAATATTTATTTATTTATTTATTTTTTCATTTGAAATGTACAGTAGCAAGTAAGGTTTTTAATGTTTTTTAAAGAAGTCTCTTCTGCTCACCAAGCCTGCATTTATTTGATCTGAAATACAGCAAAAGCAGTAGTACTGTGAAATATTTTTACTATTTAAAATAACTGTTTTCTATTTGAATATATTTTAAAATGTAAATTGTTCCTGTGATCAAAGCTACATTTTCAGCATCGTTACTCCAGTCTTCTGTGTCACATGATCCTTCGGAAATCATTATAATATACTAAATGCTGTTCAAGAAACATTCATTATTACTACTATTATCAATATTTAAAACAGTTGAGTACATTTTTTTTCAGGATTCTTTGATGAATAGAAAGATCCAAAGATCAGCATTTATCTGAAATAAAAAGCTTTTGTAACATTATACACTAGACCAGAGGTGGCGAACGTCGGTCCTGGAGAGCCGCAGCCCTGCAGAGTTTTGCTTCAACCCTAATCAACGCACGGGTTGGGCTACCGAGTAAATCAAGCTGATCAAGGTCTGAAGGGTTACTAGAAATCTACAGGCAGGTGAGTTTTAATTAGGGTTGGAGCTGAACTCTGCAAGTCTGCGGTTCTCCAGGACCGGAGTTCGCCACCCCTGCACTAGACCATTCAAAGGCTTGGAATCAGTATAATTTAGTATATATCAGTATATATATATATATATATATATATATATATATATATTTTAGTACAAATATTTTGAAATTTGACTGTTTTTGCTGTACTTTGGATCAAATAAATGCAGGCTTGGTGAGCAGAAGAGACTTCTTTAAAAACATTAAAAATCCTACTGTTCAAAAACTTTTGACTGGTTGAGTATATAATTGCAGACATTTTTATGTTTGGCTTATTTGTCCAAATAGAGTATTTGTTTCTTCATCAGAACAGATTTGGAGACATTTAGCATCACCTGGATCCTCAGCAGTGAATGGGTAACTTTAAAATTGGAAAAATGTTAGTCTGTAATCCACCAACATTGTTTAGAATTGTTTTAGATCGCTGTCACTTGTAAATGATGGTTTATGTGTACATATTTCTCTCCTGATTCAGATGAGATGCCTTTGTCAAAGTAGTATTTTGCATAGAAGACTCGTATTTTAGCTAGAAGCTGTGGTTAAAAACGTCTTAGTGATGACTTTTTTATTATAAACATTCAGCTCTCCACTTCACAAGATGTTAACTGGACTGTAGATGTCTAGAAGTAGACTATTTTTGGATTATTGTGATGTTTTAATAAGCTGTTTGGACGCTCATTCTGATGGCACCCATTCACTGCAGTGCATACTGATGGGCAAGTGATGTAATGCTAAATTTCTCCAAATCTGTTCTGATGAAGAAACAAACTTATTTACATCTTGGATGGCCTGAGGGTGTTACAGTTAATTTAATTTTTTTTGGGTGATCATTGCTTTAACATTTACCAAATTAAATGTATAAAGAGAAAATATTTGATTCAGAATTCTTTTAACTTTTGAAACATGCTTTTGAAAGCAAATAATGTCAGCAAATTCTGTCTGCATATGTCACTTCTTCTGTATTTTTTAATATTGCACTTTCCAAAAGCTCAGGGGTGCTTTTTATCGAAACATTACTCTCTTTAAATAGTGACCTTGGTGGATACAACTTGCAAAATAAAAAATGCTTTTATAAACTTGTAGAAAGCATCTAATTTAAGTTTGTGAACTCTTATGGCTTTTCTCAAACTTTTTATTTAAAGATGTCGGAAAAATAAATCTTGATGTGAAGTCTGCTTTGAGAAAACATCTCTGAAACCTTAACAACGCTCCTACCCAGTTTGAACACAGCAGGTGCGACCATCAAAAGATGATCACTAGTGCCACCAAGTGGTTTCTGCTGCTTATATTTTCCCCACTGAACTCCCTTACCTTTCTTTCAGGCATCAAAGCTAATGGAAAAAATGACTGATTTAAAAAGTCGCAAGGAGTTCTACAAAGATCTCACCGTGGAGGTAAGAAACCAAATAAATGTCATATACACACACCTGCATATTAATAAAAAGTTACTTTTTTCATGACCTTGAAGCCTGTACACAGTGTAAATAAGAAAAGAATGAAAGCTGGCTTAGTGTGAATTTATCTTTTCTTATCTGTGAATTCTTTAGAGACATTTGAGTTAATAAAACCTATTATGCTCTTGACTCTCTTTAGTGCAAACATTATTTGTCTTCAGTATAAAAATAAATAAAAACATAGAGCTGAAAGTGATGAATCAGGGTCCATTTTCACAATGAAGTTCTCTAATGGTATCATAAAGAGGAGCATCATCAACCTCTTTGTGTCTATGCATTTAGCACAGTGTATGTTGAATACAACTAGACCACAATTAAAGGCACTTACAGTTTGGCAAACAAACTCCTTGCACTCCTTGTACAGTCGGTATTCAGTGGCCAGATTACCTTGAAAGCTTGTTTTAATGCTTGAGGGTTTTCTTCTTTGAGGCCTTTCCCTTCTAACCACAAATTGGCAGCATGATTAATGCATTGAAAAGCGCTGTTTGGGTATTGCTTATGTTTTGATTGATTTTGGGGGACGTTTTTTTGTGCTTCTGTAGTAAAGCACATGGAAACTACCACAGTTTAAAAGTTCGGGTCGTAAGATTTTTAAAATCTTATTAAAAGATGTCTCTTATGCTCACCGAGGCTGCATTTATGAAGTTGAAGTTATCTATTCATACATTTTAAAATGTAATTTATTTGAGTGATGCAAAGCTGAATTTTCAGCATCATTACTCCAGTCTTCAGTGTTTTGGGATCCTTCAGAAATCATTCTAACGAGCTTATTCGGTGCTCAAGAATTTTTTTTTGATTATTATTAATGTTAAAAAACAATTTTATTGCTTAATATTTTTGTGAAGGTTGTGTTTTGATGGGATTCTTTGAATAGAAAGTTCAAAAGTAAAGCCTTTATTTGAAATAGAAATATTTTGTAACATTATAAATGTATTTGCTGTCACTTTTGATCAATTGAATAATTTTGAATAATAGCAACTTGATTACTTCTTTCTATGTATGTAGGTTTTTTTTTATTATTAATTTTTTTTTGCCAATTTTATCATTCTCAAAGTGAAAAAGTATAGATTATTTAAAAGCTTTATTTACATTATATAACATTTTTCCTAGCTCAAGGTCACTTAAAGGAGAACTCCACGTCCAGAACAACAATTTACACATAATTTACTCACCCCCCCTTGTCATCCAAGATGTTCATGTCTTTCTGTCTTCAGTCGTAAAGAAATTATGGTTTTTAAGGAAAGCATTTCAGGATTTTTCTCCATATAATGGACTTCACTGGTGCCCCGATTTTGAACTTTCAAAATGTAGTTTAAATGTAGCTACGTAGCTTCAAAGGGCTCTAAATGATCCCAGCCAAGGAAGAAGGGTCTTATCTAGCGAAACAATCTGTCATTTTTTTCGAAAAAATTGAATTTTTATACTTTTTAAGCACAAAAGCTTGTGTAACACTAGCTCTGGGATGCGCGTCCACGACGCTACATGCTACAGAATCACGTGCAACGTAGACGGAACTGCAGACCCAGTGTTTATAAAGCGAACGTGCAAAGACTAATGAAGTGCAAGTAAGTCAAATGCTGTTTATAAACAAAAAGGTACAACAATGTCGGACGATTCTGAAGTTGTAGGAGAAAATGAGAAGGAGTTTTTCGCCCTACCCTATCTTTTTGAGCCGGAATACACAGACAATGAACTTAGACAGAGAGCGGAGACTGCTGCGGTGACACAAGTCTCTCAAGCCTCGGGCAGACCACATTCAAACGGGATATAGTGGTGCACATGTGGAAAATGCCAACCATTGCCAACAGAGCAGGAATCTCAATGCTATCAAGAATGGACCATATCCATTCCATTGTCAGAAAGAATCAACAAGTCAGGTGGTGAGTTGCACGTGACCTTTTGACGTGATTCTGTAGTACGTAGCATCGTGGACGCGCATCCTAGAGCTAGTGCTACATGCTTTGTGCTTAAAAGGTATACAAATTTACACTTTTCAAAAAAAAATGACAGATCGTTTTGCTAGATAAGACCCTTCTTCCTCAGTTGGGATCATTTAGAGCCCTTTGAAGCTGCATTTAAACTTCATTTTGGAAGTTCAAAATCAGGGGCACCATTGAAGTCTGTGATATGGAGTAAAATCCATATTTCCTTATAAACCACAATTTACTTACTACTGAAAACAAAAAGACATGAACATCTTGGATGACAAGGGGTGAGTAAATTATTTGTAAATTGTAGTTCTGGAAGTGGACTTCTCCTTTAAAGGCACAATATGTAAGTTTTCGCCACTAGAGGGCACATATTCAAAAACAAACAAGAAACAAAGGCTCAGTTTGATGACTGAGATTGAGTGTGGACTCATGGTAGTTGTTATCTTCATCCTCACAGCCGATGCGATCCGTGTTTCCTTGTTTTTTACAAAATAAAACTGGAATTCAAAGGTGTTTGACATCATTGGCAGGCGATGCAATGATAAATTCTTATTTCTCTGGATTTAAACATTTTTTGAAAACATTTGGGAGTAATGTAAGCACACACAACAAAATATATAACGCTATTCTAGTGGGGTTTTTTTGGATATTTTAATTAAAAAATCTTAAATATTGTGCCTTTAAAATGGAATTGATTCCTGTGATGCAAAGCTGAATTTTCAGCATCATTACTTCAGTCTTTAGTGTCACATGATCCTTCAGAAATCATTCTAATATGCTGATTTGCTGCTCAAGAAACATTTCTTATGATTATAAATGTTAAAAAATGTTATATTGCTTTGTGAAAACGGGATTCTTTGAATAGAGGGTTCAAAAGGAAAGCTTTTATTTGAAATCTAAATCTTTTTTTTAAATTTTAAACATATTTACTCACACTTTTGATCTGTTAAATGCATACTTGCTGAATAAAAGTATTAATTTCTTTACAAAAAAAAAAAGTATGACCGCAAACTTTTGATTGATAGCAGCTTGGGTACTTTTATGTATGTGAGATTTTTGCCAATATTACTGTACACCAAGTGAAAAATATTGTTTTTTTTAAAAGCTTTATTTACAATATATAACACTTTTCTCAGTTCAAGGACACTTTATTCACTCAAATGTGGGACTTTGATTGGAAAGACTGATAATTTAGCAAGGTAATAGCACTTTAGCAAGATCTTTTATGTTGATGGCAGATTCGTTATGTGTCAAAGTTTGATTCGTCTGAGTGATATTAAGGTTGTTTTAGCAACTACTCATTTATTTGTTGTAGTACACCATGGAAACAACAGCTTAATTAATGCCTTCAGAGATACAAATTCTGTCATCGTGGCAATACCACACCTTTTTACCTTTTTAACCCCTGAAGGTTGCATTTCGGTACCTTAGTAATGCATACAAGTACCTTAAAGGAATAGTTCACCAAAAGATAAAGACTTGCTGAAAATGTATTCACCCTCAGGCCATCCAAGATATAGAAAAGTTAATTTCTTCATTAGAACAGATTTGGAGAAATTTAGAATGTCACTTACGTCACTTGCTCACCAGTGGATCCTCTGCAGTGAGTGGGTGCCGTCAGAATGAGAGTCCAAACTCTCTAATAATCCACACAACTCCAGTCCATCACTTAACATCTTGTGAAGTGAAAGGCTGCATGTTTGTATGAAACAAATCCACCAACATATTCGTTTAGAACTGTTTTGGACTGTTTTTGCTTGTAAATTGTGCCTGATTGGTGCATATTTCTCTCCTGATTCAGACAAGATGACTTATAATTGATTGACTAGAGTGGTGTGTATTACTTGTGGATTAATGTAATGTTTTTATCAGCTGTTTGGACTCTCATTCTGACGGCACCCATTCACTGCAGTGCATATTGATGGGCAAGTGATGTAATGCTACATTTCTCCAAATCTGTTCTAATCAAAAATTTTCAGCAATTTTTTTTATTTTTGACTGTCATTCTGTTTTGGACTCCCATTCTGACGGCACCCATTCACTGCAGAGAATCTATTGGTGATCAAGTTATGTAATGCTATTTTTTTCCCAAATCTATTCTGATGAAGAAACAAATTCATCTAAATCTCAGATGTCCTGAGGGTGAATAAATTTTAGATAAATTTTCCCCCTTTTTTTTGCAAATATAAAGCACAAAAGTGCACCTATTTGATTGACAAGCTAATGATATACCTTTTACACATTTTGTCTGACAGTAAATTATAGATGTACATCAGCAAGTCTGTGGATTGAGCTAAGGAAGAGTGTCGCCTACACAGTAGCGCTCAGCTGCAGAGGGGGTGTTATATAGGAGGTGTTTAACTTTCCACTGCAGTGCTGATGTGTGTGGGCCCGACTAACACTGAGATCCTAGTGCCTCCACAGAGGTCTACATCAATGCTTTAACACCCAGAGATGCAGCACTACTCATCCCTCAGACCTAAAGGCACAGAAACGCCTCTTAGCACTGTAATTCACTAATGCATTGCAAAATTACTGCATATTCGGCCATCACAGAGGCGTAATTACAAAGATTTATTAAATTCAAGTGGCAATGTCTAATGCATTTATGTAAGTCACACAGTTCTCTGCATATATCTGGGAAGATTGCTATTCAGGGAAACAGATGCATTGTACTGTATAGTTACTTAATGCATTGGATTATTTATTATACTTTTAGATCCCACTGTACCTGACATCTTGTATAAGAATGTGTCCTGCTGAATTTTATAAAACTTTTTTTCTCCATATCATAAAAAGACTTTACAGCCTGCTGAAGCATTTCAGGTGTAATCATATATGGAGTGAGGGTCTATCTATGTAAAAATAAAATAAATAAAAAAGACAGAAACATATAAAGCCTGTCAAAAGCATTCTAGCCTGACTCACAGCAGTCAATCAGCCCTCATGTTACACATAACAAACCAGCAGCAGATTTCTCATGATAGACAGGTTTGCTCTTGGTGTCTAAATGTCTTTCTCACTTAATATACAAGAAAATTTTGCAAGTTACACAATTTAAATGGGCAAACTGGTGAAATATGTGAAAAAGTATAAGAAACTTTGTATAGAGGGATACAGATTAAAAAATAATGCAAAATTACATTAATGTAATATACACTACTATTTAAAAGTCAAAGAAATTAATTTTAGAATTCCAAGTCAGAAAGTTAGAACTGTCAGATGTAAACTCGCAATTCTGACTTTTTTTCTCAGATACTTTTTCTCAACTACTGTCAGAATACTACTTGTGAGATATAGACTTGCAATCGTGAAAATTAAAGTCAAAATTGCAAGTTATAAACTCACCATTGTGAGAAATAGTCAGAATTGCAAAACATATGAAGTTAGAATTGTCAGATATAAACTCGCAATTCCAAATTTTTTTCTCAGAATTGTAATATGAAAGTGCAATTGCAAGAAATGAAGTCAGAACTGTGAGATATAAACTCGTAATTACGATTTTTTAAATTAGAATTGCAAAATATAAATTCACAATTGTGATTTATAAAGTCAAAAGTGTGAGATATAAACTCAAAATTATGAGTTATAAAGTCAGAATTGCAAAATATAAACTCACAATTTTTATTTATAAAGTCAGAATTGTCAGATATAAACTTGAAATTCTGACTTTTTCATAGAAATGTGATGCAAACTCACAACTGCAAGAAATAAAGTCAGAAATAAAAGAAATAGACTCGCAGTTGCAAGTTATAAGGTTAGAATTGTGATATAAACTCGGAATTCTAACTTTTTTTTCAGAATTGATCTAAACTTGCAATTGCGAGAAATAAAGTCAGAAATGAAAGAAATAAACTCGCAATTGCTAGTTATAAAGTTAGAAGTGTCAGATGTAAATTATTGCGAGTTGCGAGTTATAAAGGTAGAATTGTGTTATGAATTCGGAATTCTGACTTTTTTCTACGAATTGTGTGATATAAACTCGCAACTGCGAGTTATAAAGTCAGAACTGTAAGATATAAACTTGCAGTTGCAAGTTATAAAGTTAGAATTGATATAAACTCGCAATTCTAACTTTTTTCTCAGAATTGTGAGATATAAATTTGCAATAGTGCGAAATAAAATCCGAATTTCAAGATATAAACTCGCAATATAAAAGTTCTTTTTAAACTTTTTCTCTCAGAACTACGTGTTTATATCTCGCCATTCAGACTTTTTCTCAGACTTGTGAGATAAACTCACAATTTTGAGTTATAATGTCCAGTTGTGAGGGGAATAAAAGACTGAAATTTTCTCAGAATTGCAAGTTGATATCTTGTAATTTTGACTTTTTTTCCTTAGAACTGTGAGTATAAATCAAGTAATTCTAAGAAAAAATGGCAGAAATGTGTTTCCATAGATTACTGTTTTGTGTGTGATATTTAAAAACATGAGAATCTCTGCTTGTTTTAAGCTTATTTGCAGATTAATTCTTACAGCTAAATCTTTATTAATCTCAACAGACCCTGATCAATTTTTTATTACTTTTTGAGTGGTAGAGGTTTGCAAAGACGTTTTTCGCTCGCCAGGCTTGTCAGCAGCCTCTTGAGATCTTAATATCATGCGTGGAGCGCTGTGAAAAATCTTAATTCCCTCCACGATGCGGCAGTGTTTACTGCTGTCCGAAGGGATCACAGTTATGAGAGACTGTGCTGAATTAGCTTTTGTTGTTAGCCTGTAATGAAATGCTTGGTCATCGCTCCCCGTGGGCCCGTCCTCATTAATCTGAAGGGCTGAGGCTGGCACAGAGCCGCAGGAATGAAACGGCTGTTTGCTGTGCCACGGCAATCAGCGACACGGCTGTCTGCAAATATTTGCAAGTGCTCCGAAATGCCTTGTTGAGATCTGTCCGGTGATGAGATCACAGAGGGCTCTAGGTTGAAATATCAATCCTAAGAAGGAAGAGCGCTTGACAGCATTTCTGTCCTGGGTGGCACTTGTTTCAAGCAGAATGTAGATCTTCTGCATAATTGTGCTTTTGTGATGCAGGAACAGATTCTAGATGAATTTGAAGGGTTGTTCATTCTGGTGTTGGGGAAGAAATTTGAAACTCCTAAGTTAAATTAATTACATTACAGCTACACTTATATTATATTATGCTTTTTTATTTATGAGATTTGTTCATTTGTTCAAAGTATTATGTTTATTATATTATATTATATTATATTATATTATATTATATTATATTATATTATATTATATTATATTAATAAATGTATGGCCAAAACTAGGTTGTTCTGGATGGTTAATAGGTTGCATAGATGTTTAAGGTATATTATATTATGTTATATTATATTATATTATATTATATTATATTATATTATATTATATTATAGTTTTGGTTTTTTGTCTTTAATTATGACCAAAACTAGGTTGTTTTGGGTAGTTGCCAGTTGACTGCAAAAGTTTTTACGGAATTATTTTATTTTATTTTAATTTTTTTTATTCATGTTAAATTAGACTTCCATAATGCACCTGATAATTTGCTTTAACATGGATTTGTGTTTTATATTTTAGTCCTCCTTGTTGTGTAGTGAGTTACGAGGTTTTCTATTCTAGTGGCCACTAGGTGGCACTTCCTTTCTGCAATATTGTGCCACCATTGAAGCAAGAGCAAGGCTTCATATTTCATTTCTCAGGTTCCTTTTAAAAGCAAGAGAAGTCGACTGTAGAGTTCTTTCAACATCCAGTGATCCCTATAACATGGTCAGACTATAATTTATTCTTGATCCAGTGAGTCCCAATACACTAATAATATACTGCTGGCACTCAGAACATTGCTCTTATAAGAGATTATGTTACACTGTGGAATTCCAGACTGCTGGGGAACTTTTAATTTAGTGTTTAGTGCAACTATACATTTATACTACTAATATTCAAGTTTAAAACAGTTTAATGTACAGTCAGCTAGGCATTATTTCAAAATAAACTCATAAGTATCCACAGTGTCTTGATCAAGCGTCTGGGTTTAATTTGCAGTAATGAGCAGCTTGCTGCTTTATCCCTTATGTAATTGTCTAGCAGTGACACAAATTTGAGATCCCTGAAATGATCTAATTAATTAAAGACTAGATGGGAGATACACACAGGCTTATGTACCATTGGTTTTCCCAGAACGTACATATGAATCTCTGAACTGCAGATTAAATTAATTTTTGGAGGTGGACGCTCTGGTGATTACATTCTGCCAGACTTTTCCACACAGCCTAATTATTGGTTTGCTTAGGTTTTGTTCAAAATTAACAAACATGGCAGACAAAAATTATCTGAACATAATGCTTGACTTGGCAAAGTCTGATTTTGTAAAATGCTGAAAAATATCAGTTTCTGGAGGTGTAGCACATATGCTGTCATTTTAGCAGGCTCCCAGGAGACAGGATAGCTCACACAAAAATGAAAATTGTGTTATCATTTACTCACCCTTATGTCGTTCCAAACCAGTATGCATTTCCCATTGAATTCAATGGGACACAAAACTGTTTGATAACCAAAATATCATCTTCTGTGCTCCACAGAAGAAAGAAAGTCTTACAGGTTTGAAATGACGTGAGGGTGAGTAAATGACAGAGTTTTCATATTTGATGGACTGTCCCTTTAACACATAAAAACAGATGTAAAAGAACCTGCTAACATAACAAATGTCCTATTAAATCAAAGGCTGCATTAAATTAACTCTCTATAAAATATCTTTGTGTCATATGCAAAAGGGTGGCTCATAAAACCATCTTTTCTAAGGAAGTTCTCAGGTAATGAGACTTTTTTTCGGTGGTGATGTTATTCTCTGTGACATTCATAAAAGCAAGTTAATGCTTAGAGGAGGGCTGCTGGCAGAGAGAGAGAGAGAGAGAGAGAGAGAGGGATGTGTACAGTAGAAAAGCCCTGCCTCCTTCTCTGCCTTATTTCCTGAATGATCTGCATTAATATTGAGTTTAATGCTTCATTACACCCACGCCTTTATATGGAAAAAGTGGATGATTAAAGTGCTCCGTGAAGCATCTGTCTTAAAGTCACGGAGTCATTTAAAAGAATCATGAGCTGTATGAATAAGTGATGGAACAGCCGCTAAGCAAGCAGCGCCAAACTATTAGAGAGAGAAAGGGTCCTTACTCTTTATACTCGCCCAAAATATTCATATCTTATAGTAGTTGGCTTTGATACCGAACTTCCTTCTGCAGGCTCGAAAAAGACTAGACATTCTTAGTTACGAATAGACAGCTCATCCAGACAAAGCCACAGTATGCACAAAATGACAGGCTAACAGTCAGATTTTTAACAAGCTGTACTATAGAAGACTGCATCACACTGACGTTTATATGCATGTACAGTTGAGGTCAAAAGTTTACATACACCTTGCAGAATCTGCAAAATGTTAATTATTTGACCAAAATAAGAGGGATCATACAAAATGCATGTTATTTTTTATTTAGTACTGACCTGAATAAGATATTTAACACAAAATATGTTTACATACAGTACACAAGTGAAAATAATAGTTGAATTTATTAAAATGACCCGTTCAAAAGTTTACACACACTTGATTCTTAATACTGTGTTCGTCCTTAACAGTTAAAAAAATTTTCAGGTTCCACAATTTCTTTGGTTTTTCAGCATTTTTGTGTATTTGAACCCTTTCCAACAATGATTGTATGATTTTGAGATTCATCTTTTCACACAGAGGACAAGTGAGGGAGTCATATGCAACTATTACAGAAGGATCAAACACTCACAGATGCTTCAGAAGGAAACATGATGCATTAAGAGCCAGGGGGTGAAAACTTTTTGAATTTGAAGATCACGGTAAACTGAACTTAATTTGTCTTCTGGGAACATGTTAGTATCTTCTGTAGTTTCTGAAGGGCAGTACTAAATGAAAAAAATATGATATTTAGACAAAATAAGAAAAAAAAAATACACATTTTCATTCTGTTTAAAAGTCCCCCTAACCCCTCCCCCCCAGTTCTTAATGCATTGTTTTTCCATCTGGCGCATCAGTGAACGTTTGAACCTTCTGTAATAGTTGCATATGAGTCCCTCAGTTGTCCTCAGTGTGAAAAGATGGATCTTTGTGGGACCTGCAGGATTTTTCCGAAGAACAGCAGGCAGTTAAACTGTTCAGGACAAACAAGAGACTCATGAACATCTGTCACTAAATGAAAAAAACACAGCTGTGGATCATTCAGGTAACAACACTGTATTAAGAATCAAGTGTATGTAAACTTTTGAACGAGTCATTTTTATAAATTCAGCTATTGTTTTCTCTTGTGGATTACATCTAAACGTCTTTTATGTGAAATATCTTATTCAGGCCAGTACTAAATAAAAAAATAACATATATTTTGTATGATCTTTGTATGATCTTATTTTGCAGATTCTGTAAGGTGTATGTAAACTTTTGATCTTTCGAAGTATTGAAGTCTTCTCAACTTGATGTTCAGATGTCTACATGCAACCATCTTACCTCCTTTCTTCTACGTGTGTGGAGTTGTCATTGTGTTTTGGTTTTAGCAGGGACTATTTCAGATGTTTAATGTTTCAGGCAGACTATTCTAATTGATGTTAATCAAACATGCAGTCTTTGTAGTTGAACCGTTCCATTTAGCTGAAGTATGGTGGCCCTCAAACACTAATTAACTGCTCTTGCTGGCTGTTTACCAAAAGCCCTTTCTAAAAGAACCCAGTTCATGAGCTTTAATTTCAGAATACAATCTCATCCAAAGCCGCTCTCATATTGACAATGACACTGATTTCTAATGCTGTTTAAAGACATACACTCTTGTGGACCCTGGACCACAAAACCAGTCATAAGGGTCAATTTTTTGAAATTGAGATTTATATATCATCTGAAAGCTGAATAAATAAGCTTTCCATTGATAAATAGTTTGTTAGGATAGGACTATTTTGGCCGAGATACAACTATTTGAAAATCTGAAATCTGAGGGTGCAAAAAATCAATACTGAGAAAATCCAAACAAAGTTGTCCAAAGTTCTTAGCAATGCATATTACTAATCAAAAATTAAGTTTTGATATATTTAAGGTAGGAAATTTACAAAATATCTTCATGGAACATGATCTTTACTTAATATCCTAATGATTTTTGGCGTAAAGGAAAAAAGGATCATTTTGACCCATACAGTATATTTTTGGCTATTGCTACAAATATACCAATGCTACTTAAGACTGGTTTTGTGGTCCAGGATCACATATATAGAACATTAAAGTGTTCTATAATGCGCATCATATTTAGAACCCCTTGAAAGTTCCATATAGAACATTTAAAGGGACAGTTTACCTAAAATGAAAATTCTGTTATTAATTACTCACCTTCATGTTGTTCCAAACCCGTAAGTCCTTTGTTCATCTTCGAAACACAAATTAAGATATTTTTTATGAAATCCGAGAGCTTTCTGACCCTGCATAGACAGCAATGCAACTGACAAGTTCAAGACCAAGAAAGATCTGAAGATAAACAAAGGTCTTACGGGTTTGAAACGACATGAGGGTGAGTAATTATGACACTAATTTTTACATTTTTGGTGAACTATCCCTTTATAGTTTCATTCAATAACCTTTCAGGGTTTTCATAGACAGAAAAGGTTATGTAACCTTTTAGGGGTTCCCTATATCTTTAAAATATTATATAAAAAAAGGTGGGTTACAGAATTGACAGGCCTCTTATTAGTATTCTACAGCAGAAATGAAGCACAAAGTCATGGCTGAACATTTGAATAATTGCATAGATGTATTGTATTGCTCCTCTCATAGAGTGCCATTTATTTCAATATTTCTCAGCCTGACACAAATATTTAGAAAAAAGCAAAGAGAATCCCTTCAGATCTTCTCAAGTACATTGAAGACAGGCCATGAATTTCTCATGAAGCGTGGCGTAAAAGATAAAATTTGCTAGTTGCTTTGAAGTTGCTTTCCGTCATTAGTCTTTTAATACTTTAGGTGCTGTTTATAGAGGCAGTGATTAAATGTGCACAAGTTGTCTGCATTTAAGAGCTTTATGAATATCATTCCATCCTTTAATGTGTATTTTGTTACATTACTTTGTAATATTGCCTTCTTTCTATGGTAGTCTAAAGTGATGTACTCTAACACATCTTTATTAGGACTCTGATTTATTGGTCTGTGGGTTTAGTAACTCAATCTAGGCCAGCGGGCTCCTTAGGGTGTTTCTGAACTGTAAAAATCAAGAATAAGCTTTTCATGTTCAGTGATACATCATGTTCAGAACATGCTCGTAGCTAGGAACAAGATCCCCAAGATCATCAATCATATTCCTGAACTCAAAGAAATCATTTTCTGTAGCCAATATTGCACATTATGTAATGCTTGTTTATGTAAGGTACTAAATGACTAAAAAATCATTAGATTATGATGCTCAGATTAAGAACAGTCTCTCCCAGTTCTCTCCCATTATGAAAGCCACACCTACATTTATTAGCCCAGCTGCTGTGTTTCTCCTCACACATTCTGACTGTCACAGTAATGTAAATAACAGCTGCCCAATTATCATGATTAGTTTTCCTTGAGTTTTTAACAGATGTACGGCTCTACCACATCACCGTGTCACACATATGCTAGCGCTGTAATTGATTCTCTGTGAGGTTAATGTGAACATCTGAGGGGCTTCCAGCAGAGCAGATGATTCCTCACAATGTCTCACTTGAGTTTTATTAATGTTTTTGATGGAGAGAAGAAATTAATCCCCATAAGACTTTATCACAGATGTTTTAATAGATGAGGTATTATTAAAGAAATTTGATAACTGAAAAGGCCGAAAGTGTCAGCTTTTGAGATAAAGTCAAAGACGGTTTAATTAAATTGTGCTGCAGCTGATCAGTGTTGGGTTTTGGTTTTAATATTTTATTCTTTATGCTATTATTCAACCATTCTTTTGGGAGAAAACACTTCTTCTTAGTAGCTGTAGTAGTTTGTCTTTTCATAAAGAAAATATAGTCTTTCTGATAGATTTTCTGGGTCTGAAATAATTGGAAGCCCATTTCTGCACACTAAATAAAAAAGATAATTGTGACCTTTTTTTACACAATTCTGACATTTTTCTTGCAATTGCAAGTTTACATCTCGCAATTCTGACTGATTTTCACAGAAGTGTGTGATACAAATGGACTTTGAAAACTTTTTTTCGGCAAAATTGGACTTTGTAACTCATAATTGTGAGTTTATATCTCACAATTCAGAGGGTAAAAAGTCAGAAATGCGAGATATAACCTCGCAATTGCAAGAAATAAAGTCAGAATTGCGAGTTTGTATCATGCAATTCTGAGAAAAAAAGTCAAAATTGCGCAATTATGACTTTTTATCTCAAAATTGTGTGATAGAAAAATTGCAATTCTGACTTTATTTCTCACAATTGTGAGTTTATATAATGTAGTTATGAGGAAAAAAGTCAGAATTGTGACTGTATCTTGCAATTCTGAAGTTTTCTCAGAATTGTGTTTTATATCTCACAATTTTGACTCGCATTTGCAAGTTTGTCTCACCCAATTCTGAGAAAAAAAGTCAGCATTGTGAGAAATAAAGTCAGAATTGCAAGATATAGTCACAGTTCAGACTTTTTTCCATAGAACTACGTGATATAAACTCACAATTGTGAGAAATAGTCAATTTTTATCTAAAATTTTTTTCTCAGAATTGCATGATACAAACTCACAATTCTGACTTTATTTCTTGCAATTGTTAGTTGATATTACGCAATTCTGAGGAAAAAAATCAGAATTGTGACTTAATATCTCGCAATTCTGACTTTATTTCTCTGAATTGCGAGTTTATATCTCACAATTCTGAGGGAAAAAGTCAGAATTGTGACTATATCTCGCAATTCTGACTTTATAATATGCAATTGCGAGTTTATATTTCACAATTCTGAGAAAAAAAATCTGAATTGCGAGTTTGTATCAGGCAATTCTAAAAAAAAAAAGTCAAAATTGCAAGATGTAAAATCGCAACTGCAAGAAATAAAACATTGATTTTGCATCTCGCAATTTTACTTTTTTTCTCAAAATTGCCTGATACAAACTTGCAATTCTGACTTTTTTTCTCCAAATTGTGAAATATAAACACGCAATTCCAAGAAAACTTGCAATTTTGAGAAATCACAAAAAAGTAGCAATTCTGAATTTTTTCCCCAGAATTGCGTGATACAAACTCACAATTCTGACTTTATTTCTTGCAATTTAGTTTATATCACACAATTCTGAGGGAAAAAAGTCAGAATTTCTCAGTATTGCAGGTTTTCTTGGAATTGCGCATTTATATTTCACAATTCTGAGAAAAAAGTCAGAATTGCAAGTTTGTATCACAATTTTGAGAAAAAAAGTGTAAATTGCGAGATGCAAAATCGATGCTATATTCTTGCAATTGCGAGTTTATATTTCACAATTCTGAGAAAAAAGACAGAAATGTGAGTTTGTATCATGTAATTCTAAGAAAAAGTTTTTTTCACAATTATCATTTTTTTTATAATTATTCAATAGCGGAAACAGGCTTCCATAGAAATGTTATGTTGGTAATTCAAATGTAGAGAATTTTTTAATGTTCTGTAACAGTTCATGTCTATTAAATGTTAAAAATCATAGCACAAACTTTACTGTGATGTTGAATGGCTGCTCCAGAAATTGATTAAAAAATGAATAGTAATAGATGTATCAGTATTTGTACCGACAATACTTATTTTTATTCATAATTCATAGCAAAAATATATTTATGATTACAAATTTGAATGTAGATGCAACTGATTGTGATTAATTACTGTGCAATGACTCATTTTTTTAGTTGATTAACAGCAGTAGTAATATAGCCACCTTATTTGTCTCATAAGAACGGGTGTTTGTAAATTTAATAGGCCTGGCTTCCGGTGTCATTCGTTTCCAGATAAACAGTACATTTTGCTGCTTAATACTGCAAACTGATGTGTCTTACTATATTATTTTAATGTAATATTATAATTATGAACACACTGGTTTATAGTGCAAACAGTTTTACCGTTTACCACACTTTGTTATTCTCGTTATTTCCCTATAGCGGCTAATAGACCGGAAGTCTCGCACATAATAACAGAAAACGGCTTACTTCCCTCAAGTTTGTTTACGTTATATTTTAAACATGAGCGAGTGTTTTGTGTTAGTGTGTGCGTTAAGTTTTTATGAACTTTAAATCATCACTTGACATTGTACCGTCTGTGTATTAGTGTATTTTACTGAAACAGCCAGGTTTATTGCTGTTCGTCAGCGTTGAAACAGCAGAGGTGGCATTTGCTGACTGACTGAATAGCGCGTCTCTTTAAACCCTCTAAGCGAACGATGATGATGATGATGGGGCGCGGGCACGGCGCCTGACGTGTCTCTTCATCATCAGCTGGCTGTAGTTAGGAGCGCGCGGTGGCACTTTATCGCGCTCTCTCCTCTCAGTCTCATTCCAGCTCGAGCGCTGTGCCATGCGAGCGCGTGCGTCTTCGCGTGCCAACCTCGCGTGCGCTCCGAGCGTCAGACCCCGGCGATATGCGGGAACTATAACGAGAGCTCAGATGTTTGGAGGTTCTCCACTGGATTGTTGGTAAATGTTCCTGCCCCACTCTCTGACGACCATGCTTTATTTCCAGCTGGTGATCATGGCGGGGACGGTCATGCTGGCATATTACTTCGAGTACACGGACACGTTCAACGTCCACGTGCAGGGCTTCTTCTGCTACGAGACCGCGTACACGAAACCCTACCTCGGACCCGAGGACACCAGCGCCATCCCGCCCGCCCTGCTGTACGCGGTGGTCACCGGAGTCCCCACACTGATGGTGAGTCACTGAACACTGTGGTTGTGCCAGGCAGCTCACTGACTGATAAGTGAGTGATCAGATGATATTGATTACCGTTCATTTATTGATAGCAGTTCGGGCTTGATAACTTGATTGATAAGTGCTTTCAAGTGATTTACATTTATTGATGAATGAATGAGTTATTGCATAAAATCAAATTAAGCTTAAGATTTATAAATGATGGTGGATGTATAAGTGTTATTGACTGATAAGTGATCAGTAATTTATTTTAAGTGCATTCACAGTCATCAAGGCAGATCAGATTGATTTCATATTGATTTATATCTGATTTCATATCAAAGTGTTGATGAATTGGTAACTGTTTGAAGGCACATCAGACTAGGAACTGATTTATAGGTTCTTGATATTTATTTTTACTGGGAGTGTGAGGTTATGATTTATAATTGATTTTCATATTGGTTTTCAGTGATTTTAAGTAATTCATGAATTAATAATTACACAAAAGACTATCAGACTAGAGATTGATGTGATTACTTGATATCGGTTGTTTTTAATATTAATTAATTTGAGTTTTTGATTTTCATTTGTATTTTTTGCATTTATGGAATATTAAATGAATTTTTGCATGGAAGCAAATCAAACTTGAGATGCAAAACCTGATTTTAATTGATTAGAGAAACGATTGCATGGAAGATTGATTAGTGGTTTGATAGTATTTTAGATTTTGATTGGATAAGTGATTTTGCCTGATTTCTGCTTTGATTTTATTTACTTTTCTTTTCTTTTTTTGCTTGATTTCTGCTTTGATTTTACATTTATTTAGTTTTATTTTATTTATTTATTTTTGTATTTCTGGATTATTAAATGAATAAATGCATGGAAGCAAATCGAACTCGAGATGCAAAACTTGATTTTGATTGATTAGAGAAATGATTGCATGGAAGAGTAATTAGTGGTTTGATATTATTTTTGCCAAATGCCATGGGATAAGTGGTTCCATAATAATTAATATGTGATTTTGCTTGACTTCTGCTTTGTTTACATTTATTTATTAAGAAATTTGTATTTAATTTAATTTATTTATTGTATTTATTTATTATTATTATTAATATTATTATTTTGCATTTCTTGATTATTAAATGAATATGTGATTAGTTTTTTTTTTTTTTTTTTTTTTTTTTTTTGGATAAGTGATTTTGCTTGATTTCTGCTTTGATTTTACATTTATTTATTTCTATTTTATTTATTTATTTATTTCTTGCATTTATGGATTTATAAATGAATGATTGCATTGATTTCTGCTTTGATTTTACATTTATTTATTTATTTATTTGTATTTTATTTTATTTATTTATTATTATTATTATTATTTTGCATTTCTATATTATTAAATGAATGATTACATGGAAGCAAATCAAACTCGAGATGCAAAACTTGAATTTGATTGATTAGAGAAATTATTGCATGGAAGATTAATTTCTGCTTTGATTTTACTTAATTTTTTTGGGCTTGATTTTTGCTTTGATTTTACATTTATTTATTTTTATTTTATTTTATTTTATTTATTTTGCATTTATTGATTATTAAACGAATAATTGCATTGAAAGTAAATCAAACAAGAAATGCAAAACTTGATTTTGATTGATTAGAGAAAAGATTGCATGGAAGATTGATTAGTGGTTTGATATTATTTTTGCCAAGTGCCATGGGATAAGTGGTTCCATAATAATTCATATGTGATTTGTTTTAGATTTTGATTTTTACTTTGATTTTACATTTATTTATTTGTGTTTTATTCATTTATTTTGCATTCATGGATTTTTTAAATGAATGATTGCCTGGAAGCAATCAAACTCAGGATGCAAAACTTGATTTTGATTGATTAGAGAAACAATTGCCTGGTGGATTGATTAGTGGTTTGATATTATTTTTGCCAAGCACCATGGGCTAAGTGATTCTTTAATAATTCATACATGATTTATTTTAGATTTTGATTGGATAAGTGATTTTTACTTGATTTCTGTTTTGATTTTTAGACGTATGCGAGAGAGGTTTAATAAGAGCACTTTAAAATGCTATTTATTATTGATTGAGCAGCATGCAAGTGATTGCATAAAAAATAATTCAAGCTAGAGATGCATAAGAGAGAGGTTTTTTTTTAAAAAAAAAGGAATCTTGGAATATGTGCAACAGTGCTGTCTGAGGTACAGAAATACTGCACACCATGACTCTTTAAGACGAGACTTGTGTGTGAGTCATAACTGCCTTTAGTCGACACTGCTGTTCATCATACAAATACATTCCAACTCTGCTGATTTTGTATGTTTATTTAAAGGTTGCTTCCTATTCAGTTGCATGGAATACTCATTTTCATGCATGCAGGACTGTATAATTAACCAGATCCAAATATGTTTACTGCACATGTTCCATCTTGGTAAATCAGCATAATGAGATTTCATTTTCTATGCATGCATAAATTAAGCTTGCATATCATAAACCCCCTCTCTCCTCATATCTAGCTGAAGATGAAGCCTTTGATGTTAGATCACACCAGGCACTGCCCCAATACTGAATGCCTTCATTAGCTTGACTATTCACTGACAACTGCGTCGTTGTTTAATAACACTTGTTCATTGAAAACTGCAGAAAACAGCAAACTGTGAGTATAGACATCTCACATCTCACTGTCTGTAATTTAATGTTCACCAGCCCACATTATTTCATCAGTGGCAGTGACTCAATCTGAAGTGCCGCCACGCTGGACCTTTGCTGCTCTGTCAGCTCATAGTGTGCTTCTGCATCCATCTGATGTGTTTAACAGATGCACGGCAGCAGATAAAAGGATGTTTTATGCATCAAACCTCTTAAAAGAACCTGAGTTCTTTTTTGGTTTCATTATTTATTTTAGGATTGCATTTGATTATTGATTTTATTTTATTATTATTTTTTATTTATTCATTCATTTATTCTTTTTCTTAGGACTGATCACATTCAGTGGACAGGGTTTTTTTTTGGCATTCAGGAGTTTGGTTGGAGATATTTAATAGCAAGTTAATGCTATCTATTATGAGCCAGGGTCCAAATGTAATTTTTAATTACACCAGCCATAAATATTGCTTACAAGCCATAAAAAATATTCTTATTATTAATGATATAGAGACAGTGGAGCCAGTGGAGCCATGAAATTTGTCTCAGGTATTATAAAAGTATTTATTTATATGTATTCGTTTTACTTTTACGTTTTTACATTTACTCTTTTTTGCATTCAGGAGTTTGGTTGGAGATATTTAATAGCAAGAAAATGCTATCCAGGTCCAAATGTAATAGATACACCTGCCATAAATATATAAAAATAAAATAAAATTATTATTGTTATTATTATTATTATTATTAATAATAATAATAGTTATAGCGAGACAGTGGGGGCAGTCAAGCCATGCCGTTTGTCTCGGGCATTTTTTTAAAGTATTATAAAAATTTATTTTTATTCGCTTTACTTTTAATTTACATTTCGCAATTATTTATTTATTTATTTATTTAGCATTCAGGAGTTTAGTTGGAGATATTTAATAGCAAGTAAATGCTATTTTGATGCTATTTTGGTTACACCTGCCATAAATATTGATTATCAGCCATGAATAATAATAATAATAATAATGATAATAATAATAATAATAATAATAATAATTATTATTATTATTATTATTATTATTTTTTTTTTTTGCAAGTATTCTAACAGTGTTTATTTATTTTTATTCATTTTACTTTTAGTTTACATGTTTACATTTACAATTAATTTACAATTTACATTTAATTTACTTTTTATTTTTATCATTATTATTATTTATTTTATTTTTTATTTTTTTTTTTTTGCATTTAGGAGTTTGGTTGGAGATAATAGCAAGTAAATGCTATCCTTGAGCCAGAGTCCAAATGTTATTTTGGTTATAACTGCCATAAATGAATTGCTTACCAGGTGTGAATAATAATAATAATAACAATTATCATTATTATTATTATTATTATTATTATTATTATTAATTAATTCATTATTTATTTTTTTCCTTTTATTATTTTTTTTGCCATGCAGTTAGTCTCTGGCATGTATTATAAAAATATTTATTTATATTTTATTAATTTTATTTTCTATTTTCAATTTTTTTTTCTATTTTTGTCTCAGTGACAGTTAGATTATTTAGCTTCTTTTTTCTTTTAGCTGCATTATATATATAGTAAATATTAAATATTTTTCCTAAAATTTAGCACTTGGTGAACGATCTGTATATTCTTTGTTTTGCTGGTAGCCTATACTAAATTTTAAATAAATAAATAAATAAACAAGCTATGATTGTCATTATACACATGTAGACGATTGATTACTGTTCAAGTGAGTGTTTTCTTGCTAGAATAAGCTGTAGTGTAGACTAGATTTTTTGTTATTAGTCAAAAGTATTGCGTTGTTTGGTTTGTTTGGCTTGATGGGAATGGCTTCATAGTTTGTATGCAAAAAAAGATAAGTGGAAGGAAAAAAGAAAATATAGCCTACTTATTTTCAGTGATTCCCTCCTAGACCGTTTCCAGACTCTAATAGATGCATTTTTCATTTACACTGCTGTCAGATTATAAGTGTTGCTACATGGCAGCTAGCTTGTCATATATTTTTTCCCCAACACCTTTCTGAGTGGTGCAGACAGATACTAGCTTATGTTTTTCTAGGCAGAAAAAATAACAATCCGGCCGGCACGTCGCAACACTGTGACCCCAGCCAAAGCTGTCGTAAAGAGAGATGAACTCTATCTCCACAAAGTACTGCTCATAAACTCCACGGCAGACGCGTACTGAAACCATCACGCCGTGATTTGTAGTCTGAAAGGCTTGCGGTAAAGATATGAGCTTCAGGCAGAGATATTGCTCAATTTGAGCAGATATTGGCAAAAATGACATTGATGCGTTAAGGTGCGGATTATAGGGGAAAAGTCTTACAAAAGCGAATGATTAAAAAAATCCCTCAACGTAATAAGTTCACGGTCGGATCTGAATGCGATTTTGCGATATCACACGTTCACAGTCAGACATTTGGATAAGCCAGACTGGTATTCCCATCACATCTTTATTTAAAACAGATTACAACGTAAAATCTTATTTAACACTGATAAATCTTCTGATAATAAAAGGATTTTGATGATTGCTGCCAAATGTGCTAAGCCACAACAAAGCCCATTCTTCATCAGAGATTGTAATGAGCAGAGTTTGAATATAATCGCTTTACCCATACGTTTAATGACTTTTCATGATGACTTTTGCAGATTCATTTGATAGCGTAAAGCCGGGCCAATAGTCGTGGCAGGATTAAAGGAATACTTCACCCAAAAATGAACATTTGCTGAAAAATGTACTCAAAATCAGCCCATCCATAATGTAAATGAGTTTGTTTCTTCATCAGAAGAGATTTGGAGAAATGTAGCATTACATCATTTGCTCACAAATGGATCCTTTGCGGTGAATGGGTGCCGTCAGAATGAGAGTCCAAAAAGCTGATCATTTCTTCAAATAATGAAGAAGCAAACTCGTCTTGGATTCCCTGAGGGTGAGTACATTTCCAGCAAACTTTCGTTTCTAGGAGAACTGTTGCTTTATGATGCAATGTGCCAGTCATTCGAGCTCATAATTTGCAAGTGTATTTGTATGTAAACGTCTTGTTGAATACCAAACACATTCTCATGCGCACTCATTGAGACGTCCCCTATCATCATGTGCCCTTGAGCAAGGCACTTCACCCGGATTGCTCCAGGGGGACTGTCCCTGTAATAAAGACGTGCTGAAGTCACTTAGGACAAGAAAGCAATTACCACATGACTAATAACTATAACTAATAAGCTAATATAGGCATGCACATATTTCTCTGACTCATTTTTTGAAGCAAAGCTTCCAATTAGGGTTTTACAGCTGGCTGTCATTTTAGGCGAGTCTCACAGAAATGTCTTATTAATGAGAAATAATGTTTGTGTAAAGGAAATCCTGTTGTTAGTACCTTTTTTGCATTGACAACTTCATGTTAAGCACAAAAAATCTGCCATCGTCGTACTGTAAAAAAAAAAAACTATTTTTTGTAAATCAGTCTAAAATAAATTCAAATGCATTGTAAATACTGCTTTGATAAATATTTTATGATTTAATATATTTTGTGCACATTAATTATTTATTAAAGGATTATATATTAATAGATCTAAAATATGCTTTATGTAATTTTCTCTCTTTTTTTTTTTTTTTTTTTTTTTTTTTTTTTTTTTCCGGATGAAAGTTTCATAGGATTTATTCGCAAATAACTTTTTTCTTTATTTTTATTTATTTGTTTTTTAACAAAGCTAACTGGTCTTTATTGTCAGAGGGTTTCATTTTTGTATGTACAATTTGCATATTATGTGTATATTTTGATATATACTGTAAACAAAAGGTTAAGTAGGGCCCTATTAAATCAATTTTATTTTTTTCCCCAACCTTTCTGTTATATTTTTTTCCAAATTCCATTTTATTTATTTATTTTTTCCAAATTCCATTTTTTTTTTTCTGTTTTAATTTTTCTGGATTCCATTTTTTCCATTTTAAATTTTCTAGACTCCGTGTTAATGGTTAAATTTGAAAAAATATGAATCAAAAGGTAGGTAAAGTTATCAATGTAATCATAAAATGTACACAATTTAACAGCAATTTATTAAAAGTTTGATAAAAGTTTAATTTTTAAGGCGCTATGAAATACGTTTTATATGTTTTCTTTCTCAGTTCAGTTTTATTTTTCTCAAATTCTAATTTTCCAATAATTTTCTGGATTAAATTTAAGGTTTCATTGAATTTTAACAATCAAAAGCAACTCTAATTGATTGATTTTATGTTGTATGTTTATTTATTTTATTTATTTATTTATTCACAAATACAGTGTTGTGTATTTACATTTTTCTGGTAAATAATTTCAGTGGTAAATATTCATTAAAAAATAATGTTTTAATAATAATTGTAGTAGTAGTGGTAGTAGTAGTAGTACTATCTGTAAAAGTTTCTTCAAGTTAAACCAAACTTTTATTTTGGTGGGTTGTTGCCAAGACCTTTAAGTTTCTGTTTGTAACGTTTTCCGTTTTAATATTTCTAGACTCTGTTTTAATGTTTAAATGTAAAAATATGAATCAAAACACGTCTAATTAATTGTAATCATGAAACGTACACAATTTAACAGCAATTTATTAAAAGTTTAATAACAATTAAAATTTTAAGGCCCTGTGAAATAATTTATTTGTTGTGTTATTCTTATCACATTCTGTTTTCCAGTAATTTTTAATTTCATTTTTAAGGTTTCATTGAATTTTAATAATCAAAAGCATCTCTTTTTTCAGAATAATATGAAGATATCATATATCATCCCATAAGGCCCTAGTTAAGTGTATTTCAAAAGATATTTCTAATGGTTTGCTAAGGATTGACGTTATCAATGAAACTGTGTGTTGAAAAAAACACTGAAGAACCTTTATTTCTTCGAGTGAAGTGTATGTTGTTTTTGATCTCTGTCTCTGTCTGACATTGAAGCCGTTGAATTGGTGTTTTTTTTTTTTTATTACGCTTGCAAACTCTGGTTTTTGGAACCACAGATATAGTTGACAGCCGTCTGCTTCTGACATGCAGTCAGATATGATAGACCATCATCTTCTTTCATATTAACTTGTTATTTTGAGGCTTTCCATTTATGTTCCTCCCCAGAACTACTACTGCTTTTATATCTTGATGCACACTTGTATATCAAAGCAGAGTTCACAATTGAGCCATCTCAGACAATCCAACAACCAGTTTCTGTTATTGAAAAACTATTTTATGGCAAAATCCACCATTATGCTTTCAGACACATATGTTCACATGCCAGTTATGTAATCGTTAGATCACCAGAATACAGTAAATTACTTCACAATTCAAAAGTAATCACACCTGTCCTGATCATTCCAAGTTAAATCTGTAATAGCACTCATTAT
This sequence comes from Labeo rohita, assembly GCF_022985175.1. Taxonomy (NCBI): domain Eukaryota; kingdom Metazoa; phylum Chordata; class Actinopteri; order Cypriniformes; family Cyprinidae; genus Labeo; species Labeo rohita. The sequence continues at coordinate 7,959,719 of NC_066892.1, read as the reverse complement.
ATTAAATGCATTTCATCTATCACAGAAAGTACTTTACATTACAGAATGAACAAGTGTGGTTTCAAAATCTTTTAGTATTCTGCATTGCTCAAATAAAGTATATCGTCTCTATCGTTACTGACCACAAGCAAAGTCCCTTTAAGCAAGTCATTTCACTTGGCAGCCATCTTGGTAATAAAGATGTATTGTTGTTTTGACTAATGACACTTTGTTCCAGAGTTTTATAGATCGTAGAGAAAGGTCTTCTTTTACCGGCCCAGTATATTGGTTACGGGGGTCAAAGACGACACGTCCCATTTTGGTGTCCGCACCCGATTAAATGTATATAAAAAAGATTTTTAATACATAGAAAACATATGCAAGTAAAGTGTCTGCTTTAATGTTTCAGATAACTTTAGTGCTGTCAAGCTATTAATCACGATTAATCGCATCCAAAATAAAAGTTTTTGTTTATATAATATGTGTGTTGTTATAATAATATGTGTGTGTACTGTGTATATTTATTATGCATATATAAATACACACACATACAGTATATATTTTGAAAATTAACATGTATTTAAATGTATATATTTATAATCATATAATTAATATTACATGCAAATATTTTTAATTTGTAAACATTTTTTCTTAAATATATACATGCGTGTTTGTATTTATATTTGCATAATAAATATACACCGTACACATAAATTATGTAAACAAAAACTTTTATTTTCGATGCGATTATTTGCAATTAATTTGACAGCACTAAAATAAAATGTCAAAATATAGATGAAATAATGTTTCATTGTCAGTCAGCGTAACATATATTTATGTAAAAATGAAACAACGTACTTTTTCTGACCTGTACTAATATATAAAAGAATAAGTGATCATATGACATTTTATTATGTTGATTAAATATACAATATAATATAAATGATTGAAAATATCTTGCTGACAAAAGGGTAATACCTAATGGTTAAAAGTATTGTGATGAAGATTGGTAAAGTTTTAAAATTACAATTATGTATTTATTTTGCTCAGAAAAAAAAAAAAAAATAAGCAGGACAAAGTCTAATGCATGGGTGAAAAAAATAAACTGTTATTGTGAGAATTATGAAATGAAGAGCTAAAATTTTGCTAAATGCAACATTTTGAATTTTATGTCATAATTTTGGCTTTTCTGTCATAATCATGACTTTTTGCCTAAAAATTATAGTTTACCAAAGCATGATTTTCTTTTTTAATGTGGTGGAAATTAGGGATGCATGATATTGAATTTTGCCGATATCCGATATGCCAATATTTTTCAGCTCATTTTGACTGATAGCTGATGCCCATAACAATATGTCCTTTTGACTGGAAACAAGTCTCTCCTGTGTGGAAATTATAAGCAAATTATTTTTAATTTTAGTTAGTTTTTAACAAGAACTTAATTGTTAAAATTAAATTAACAATAATGAAGTTACAGTGCATTGAAGCTTTGAAAATTTAACATTTGAAGATCTAAAGCAAAAGAGCTGTAAAAGCTCTGAAAATCTTTTAGAGCTCATAATTTGTTTAAAAAAATATATAGCATATTACACATTAATGAATAAATTAGTATATATAAAATTATTTAATTTACAAGTGTCATGTTTGTAGTTTTTTTTTTTTTTTTTTAATTCATGTAAGCTATAGCTTTTGACCTTTAAATAAAAACATACTCATGAATTTATAACATCAATTACTGCTTTATTTAATCAGAAACACAGTCTAAATGTTATTTGTGTATTTTACTTTCATTTTATTACAAGTCGGCCAACAGCGCCCTCTACAGAATTAAAACTTATTTACCGAACGGGCGTTAGGACCCCGGGGGAGGCTGCTGCTGCTGCTGCCCTTCCATGTGCTATTTGTTTACTTAATCATCAATCTAATCATCATTTAGGCAAAACTTTGCTTCAAGAATGGGTCACACTGCTGATGTGATCTAATCTCTAGCACACCCTGAGCATCTGAGTTATTCCTCTTATTGGCAAGACATATCGCATAATTTTTCATATCGGCAAATGCCCATATTTACATTTAAAGCCATTATCGGCCATTTCCAACAATTCCAATATCAGTCTGATAATATTGTGCATCCCTAGTGGAAATGAACATCCAAATGAAGGTGATGAAACTGCTTGTTAGTATTGGTTAGTAATTTCTTCTTTCGAGAATGAAATCACAAGAAATTGTTCTTAATCCCCTGATTTTAGAAATTATACAACACCTACTCCATTTTGAAGATTTGATTGTGTTTAAATCGTATATGTTTATGTGGTCTTTATATATTTATAATCTTCTGTCAGTTGTCTTTTTACATCCAAGTAATGATACTGAATTCATGTACTAGAGGGTTTCTCCATAAAAAGTTGATTTTAGAAATGTATTGAGGAACATCTAGGTTTTGACTGCGGATTAGTATATTCTCCTTATTCATATAAAAGACCCTTAGATTTCTCTCAGCTCTGCGGAACAGATTGAAAAGACTCTCTGTCAACAGAAAATAGGCTATCGGGAGTATGAAATAGCTGTTCATTAACACAGTCCAAACAAATATCGCTCCATTGTCAACAGCGATCATCTGGGCCCTACAAACCAGCGAGAAACCAACAGATGTTCATGTCTGGCTGAGTGATCAGGACTTCATGCTTGAATTGGTGTGTGTTTAGTCAGTTTTAGCCCATTAGGTTGGAAATGGTTGAGTTTACTGGCCCACTGTCGGGCATTAGCATTGGGCTACACATCATGATATTGTGTTCTCATTTATTAGAGTGCCATTATGCAGAAACATGTGAATATGTTAATATAAAACTGTTATTTAACAGTGTCAATCCAAGTTTGTGGATGGTTCTTCTCTTCTTGTGTGAAAACTTACAACATAAGGCTATGGTGTAATGTTGAGGTATTCCTGCTCAGAGGACTTTAACCTTGTGCTTAGAGATTAACCCTGAAGATTTAACCTTTTTATTCTGATGCAGATTAGTTCTTTGTGTTCATATGCGCTTAGATCCATCTGTACGGTAATCAAGCCGTTTGTTGTGGAGGAATGCATTTAGAATATTAACAGTTTTTAAACAGTTTTAACAATTAAAAAAGTTTAATGTAAATGTGATAGTACCATTTAAAATGTAATCTACAACTTAACTACTAACAGTATAAACACTCTGTTTAAAGCTTTAGTTAACCTACTTTTATACCTCCTGTTGTTATTTAGACAGTCATACTGTTTTAGTTGCTAATAGTAGTTGCTATGAAAGAATCCTGTCCAGTATGACACTACAACAAGCTCAACCAATGATATGAGTTCAGGGCGGGGCTATTGGTTTGCTTGACCAATGAGAGAATTTCTTTGGTGACACTGGTGCTATATCACCTACAGTTGAGGTCAAAAGTTTACATACACCTCGCAGAATCTGCAAAATGTTAATTATTTTGTACAAAATGCATGTTATTTTTTATTTAGTACTAACCTGAATAAGATATTTCACATAAAAGATGTTTACATGTAGTCTACAAGAGAAAATAATAGTTTAATTTATAAAAATGACCCTGTTCAAAAGTTTACATACACTTGATACTGAAATACTGTCAGAAAAAAATCCTTCAGGTCCAACAATTTCTATGTTTTTTTAGCATTTTTATGTATTTGAACCCTTTCCAACAATGACTGTATGACTTTGAGATCCGTCTTTTCACACTGAGGACAACTGAGGGACTCATATGCAACTATTACAGAAGGTTCAAATGCTCACTGATGCTCCAGAAGGAAACACAATGCAAGAGCCAGGGGGTGAAAACTTTTTTGAAGATCTGGGTATGTTTTATTTATTTTGTCTTCTGAGAAAAATAGTAACTTCTGTAGGTTCTAAAGAGCAGTACTAATGAAAAAAAAAAAAAAAAGGCAATATAAGAAAAATGTGCACATCTTCTTTCTGTTCAAAAGTTTTCACCCCCTGGCTCTGAATGCATTGTTTTTCCTTCTGAAGCATCAGTGAGCGTTTGAACCTTCTGTAATAGTTGCATATGTGTCCCTCAGTTGTCCTCATTGTGAAAGGATGGATCTTAAAATCATACAGTCATTGTTGGAAAGGGTTCAAATACAAAAAAATGCTGAAAAACCAAAGAACAACAGACAGTTACACTGTTCAAGACAAACAAGGGACTCATGAACAACTAAAAAAAAAAAACACAATTGTGGATTATTCAGGTAACAACACAGTATTAAAAATCAAGTGTATGTAAACTTTTAAATGGGGTTATTTTTATGAATTCAACTATTGCTTTTTCTTGTGGACTATATGTAAACATATTTTATGTGAAATATCTTATTCAGGCCAGTACTGAATAAAAAATAAAATGCATTTTGTATGATCCTGCTTATTTTGTTAAAATAATTAACATTTTGCAGATTCTGCAGGGTGCATGTAAACTTTTGACCTCAACACTATAATATCAGCGTGATATTAATCTCATTTTTCAGTGCAAGAAAATTGTGTCTTCTGTCGTAAATTTGCAATCTGTCAGATAAATTGCAGCTCTCTTATTTTTCAGCCCTCTAACTACCTGTCATACGTAGAACATTTTTCACGACCCAGTAAATTCCTAATGGATACAATCAAGTCATTTTTCCTGTTGAATATCCTTTTTCACTTGGAAATTGTCAAGACAAGCTCTTTATTCTCATTGTATCAGCAAGTTTTTTCCCCCCCATGAGGTTGTTGCATTAAATATATATTGAAAAATACAAGTACACATGCTTACATTGTCCAAAAATACCACATTAAAGTCTTAAAATCTCATAGATTAGCTTTTGTCAATAAATATATGATACAGCGTGATTAATCTGTTTAATCATCTAAGTAATTTGATTGACAAATCTATTTCCTGATGGATGTAGAGATCAAACAGAAGGGTTGATGTTTTTTTTTTTTTCTGTCGTTCCTGATCATTTTCACTTCTGCTGGATGCTCATAACCTAGATTTTGCAGTATGTGTGTGTAAAGCCTTGGGCGGTTGTGCTACTGTTTTGAAGTAAGGAGGGGGGGCAAAGAGGCCACCAAACTCTGACGCTTCTCTACCCAGATTTTTATGTGGAGGTTTATGCAGTTTGGGAATGTGAGATTAAGTCTCTCGGCTTTTGAATGCAGAAGATACCGCTTGCATCTATAAGCCCCAAAAGCAAACCCTCGAGGAGCCGGACAAGCTCTTAAATCACTCTGACAGATCAGGAAGAGCCTCAAGCTCCTCATGTGTGTTCATATCCTGGTCTTGTTACCTCAGTCAAACCCAGATCTCTGCTCTCTTGAACAGAGGAAGAGAAAGAAATGTCTCATTAGTTTTATTGCAGATAGAGTTTACTTTAAATGGCTAAAATCTTTATGGGACCTAAAATCCGTTTTTAATGATGACATGAATTTTTCCAATTTACTTGATTTAATGAAGTGATGATTCAATCCTGGATTGTAGTATGTGAGACTATATGTGATGTTTTTCCGAATGTGGCAGGATATTAAACAGCCTTATCCATTGGGAATTGATTGGATTGTGAAGAAGAGGGCTAAATATGAGAAGCCTTGGTGACATCAGCGGAGAAGGAAATTACATTTTGATAAAAAATTACAAAAAGTCAAAATTACAAAAATTATTCAATCCTATAGATGAAGTATACAATGTGAAAAGGCCTGCAGTCAAGGCAAGGCTTCTGTCTACAGCAATATTGCAACACTTCATCTACTAATGGATGCAAATAAGGGCAGAACGAACTCTAATTTGGATTTATGGGATAGAAATAGTGCCCATTCTCATAATGAGCATCAGCACAATAAATAACACCACATTTATTATGACAGTCATTTGCAGAGGCCAGACCGTCAGGGTTTAACAATGCAGCCAGAGACTCATCAATATCTTGCTTCTGTTTTTAGGCTAGTTTTCATTTTTAAACTTTTTTCATTCAGTCTCTTGTTCTGTTTCCTATGGAAGCCTGTTTCCGCCACTGAATAAAAATTGAAAAAAAGGTAATTTCGTTTTTTTCCTCACAATTCTGACCTTTTCTCTCAGAATTGTAGGATATATACTCGCAATTGCGAGAAATAAAGTCTAAAACTGTTTTTTTTTTTTGCAAAATCGCTATTCTGAGTTTGTATCTTCCAATTCTGACTTTTTTCTCGCAATTTCAAGTTTTCTTCTCACAATTCCGAGTTTGTATCTCGCAACTCTGACTTTTTCTTGCAATTCCAAGTTTGTATCTTACAATTTTGAGTTTTCATCTCACAATTCTGAGTTTAAAGCCAAGTTTGCATCTCGCAATTGTGTTTTATTTTTCTCACAATTCCGAGTTTGTATCTCGCAATTCTGACTTTTTTCTCGCAATTCCGAGTTTGTATCTTGCAATTCCGGGTTTTTATCTCACAATTCCAAGTTTGTATCTCGCAATTCCGAGTTTATATCTCGCAATTCCGAATTTGCATCTCACAATTCCGAGTTTGTATCTTGCAATTCTGGCTTTTTCCTTGCAATTCCGAATTTGTATCTCACAATTCTTTTTTTCTTGGAATTCCAAGTTTGTATCTCGCAGTTCTGACTTTTTTCTTGCAAAATTGATTTTGTATCTCGCAATTCTGACTTTTTTCTCACAATTCTGAGTTTATTGAGTTTATATCTTGGAATTCCGACTTTTTTCTCACAATTCTGAGTTTATATCTCGCAATTCTGACTTTTTCTCACAATTTCGAGTTTATATCTCACAATGTTTACTTTTTTTCTCAGAATTGTGAGATATAAACTTAATTTACTTGAGTTAGAAAGTCAGATTCTGAGAGGGAAATAAAGACTGATGGTCTCAGAATTCTGTATTCTAAAGTCTGAGAAAAAAAGTCAAAATTGTGCATTTATATCTCACAATTCTGATTTTAGAATACACAATTGCGAGTTTATATCTCACAATTCTGACTTTTTTCTCAGATGTAAACTCACAATTCCAAGAAAAAAAGTCAGAACTGTGATTCAAAAGTCGCAATTCCCTTTTTTGTATTTTTTATTCAGTGACGGAAACAGGCTTCCATAGCTTTCCCCCTTTTTCACTGGCAAATGAAAACTAGGTTTTGGGTTCTGTATACAGTTTCTGTAAAACTGGGTTCTGTATACGGTTTTAGACCTGATAAAATCGAAAATGATTTTGAATATGGTCTAATTGGGACATTAAAAAACATCCGTTAATACTCGTAGTAACGATCCATAATACCCTACAAACCATCTAGTAATACCCAAACAACTACCAAGACCTCCAAAGCAACATGGTGACATTTGCACTAATAAGCACAACTCACATTTTCTTCAGCAAAATGTAAAAAGGTATTATTTAATTTTATTTTAGACGTTTGTCATTTTTGAATGTTCCGCTTTGTTTCAGATCACCGTGACAGAAACGGCGTTGTTCTTGATACAGTACACATCGAAAGATCTTGACAGTCGAGAGAAGACCATCGTGACCGGGGACTGCTGTTACCTCAACCCATTAGTGCGGAGGACTTTCCGTTTCCTCGGTATGTCACGCCTATTCCACTTCATTTTATGGATCTTTTTATGAAAAGTTGTGCTTTCAGCCCTGGCATTCAATTTACAGTTAAACTGTGGGAATTACTTGGAAGTGTTTTGTCCCTCTCAACAGAAAGAGAGGTTGCACCAACCAACGGTAAGTGCACTAGTGTCAAAATCCCTTGCATTTTAGGTTATGACCAGTGAAGGAGGGCGGCTGAAACACTGTTCACTCAAATAAAAGTTGCCCTCATTTACTTACCCTCATGTATGACTTTCTTCTGTACAGCACAAATGGAGGAAGTTTGGAAAAAAACATTCTAAAAGAAAGTTCTTAATAGCATAACATTATATTTTTAGGTTATATTTTTAATTTCAATGTTCTGGTACAAAATTCATTTTGATGCCTCAATATTGAGAACATAGCCTGTACTTCTATATGATCTACATGTGTTTCTTGCTGTGTAGCCGCACGCTCTACAACATCATGATGGTAAAGCCGCTCCAGTCACGTCATATACACTTACTGAAGTTTAACAAATTAAGTCTGGACTTAATCTGTGCTGTCTGTCTGTCTGTCTTTCTTCCTTGCTCTTTCGTTCTCGCAGTTCAATTTTTCCCCTTTTCACTCAATTTCTCCCTCTAATGCTTTAGTGTTTTTGTGAGATAAAGAAACAGCAACGTCATGGATTATTAGCCTGATCCTCAGAGAAAATCCACTTCAATCTCCTATTAATTTCTGCATTAAATGGTTCCCATTCACCACAGAGGCTCTCATTTTCCAGCAGAATATACAGTACTTTAGTCATACTTTCACAGTTTGCTGCACCTTGTCATCCAAGCTGTGGGATTGTTGGACATCTGACGGCATTAGCGGTCTTAAAGACAAATCAGATAAGCATAAATGTTCCTAAGCTTCCTACAGGGTGCTGAGAAGATCACCTTTACTTTGCTGACAGCATCTGTCACCGTTCAGCAGCAGTCAATGTGGCCCAGGGGAAATCGGATCTATCTGAGATCTTTTTTTACAGCACTTGGCTCCTCAAAAGCATTGTCATGATTGTTTAATTTGATTCCTTGCAAACCGCAAACTCAGAAGATAAAGCACCTAGAAGATGTCATGTGCATTTCCAGCCAGTGGCGGCTGCTTAAAGTGACAGTGTTTTGAATGATGTTTCTTCCTGTTTTGTTTGAGGTTTGATGATGCATCTTAACTGAAAAGCATCAAATGAGACCAGTTGCATTGTGACCTGGAGTCACTGGCTTGTGTTATTTGCATAATGAGTCACGCTGCGATGTTCTTCGGGAGAGATTAAATTTAGAAAATGGCTGTGGGTCATGGTGCACTCTCGGTTAGCTCAGGCAGGCTTTTTCAGTAATATCTCCCCATCTCTCTGCTTGAGAAAAACTCTTGGTTCACGCTGACTCTTGATATTAAAAATGATTGTGAATGAAAACATAAAACACTTCTAAGCATTGTGTGTTTGTGCCAGTAAAACATTAAATAGCTCCTGTTTCTCGTCCAAGTTATATCAGTGAAATGCTAAATCTGATGTTTTTTGGAACAATTTGAGCTCTAGCTGAATGTATCATTATGAAGGTAATGGAGTTAAATGTCTTTTCATAAAGCATGCATAATTGGGTAAAATCTTTTCTTTTATTATCATTTCAGGCCATTTAATTATAAGGCATGTTTTGCAAAAAACAATCTTCCAGCCTGAAGCGAAAACGAAATTATGTTTTGAATCTATCCATGTCATATATATAGTTTTTTAGAGTTTTAATAGGTTATTAGCAGAAGCTGTAGAATATTATAGAGGTAAGATTATGAAATCATTCAATCTTGAATCAGTATTTCATGTCTACGTATTTTTTTTTTTTTGATGTATAATGTACAGACACCTAGTCCTTTTTGCAAAAAAAATATGTAATTCCATTTTTGCAATACATTTAATGTGACTCTTTTGACTCTTGTAACTCTTTCGATTCTTTTTATTGAATCTAAAACATACAGTGCAACTGGTGTTGACTGATTCACTAACAAATGACTCCTTTGAGCCAATCCTTTTAATGAACGATTCCAAAAAAACTCATGGACAGGAGTTTGAACCAGCTGAATCTTTCTCAATTAACTCACTGAATCAGAGTGGATGCGAACGAATGCTAATTGATTTAACAAATCAGCTGGTCATTTTCACAAAACCGGTGTTGGCTGATTTACTAACAAATGACTCCTTTGAGCCAATCCTTTTAATGAACTATTCATTTTGAATCAGTGGAATCTTACCCACTGAATCAGTGTGGAAATGATCGAATGCTAGTTAGTTGAACAAATCAGCTGGTCATTTGTTCAGAATTAACTTATTTAATGTCATTTATTTAACAAAATCAATATATATAATATATTATATATATATACAACTCCTTTGAGTCGGTTCTTTTTAGTGAATCCAAAACATACAGTACAACTGGTTTTGGCTGATTCACTAACAAATGACTCCTTTGAGCCAATCCTTTTAATGAACAGTTCAGTTTGAATCAGTTGAATCTTTCTGAATTAACTCACTGAATCAGAGTGCATACCAACAAATGCTAGTTGGTTGAACAAATCAGCTGCTCATTTTTGCAGAAAATGCAAAAATGCATTTAATGCCATTTATGTAATGCATTTAATGTGTATAATTTAAAATCTTCTGACTCTTATGAGTCAGTACTTTTTGGTGAATCTAAAACATACAGTTGTTGTTGTTGTTTGATTCACTAACAAATGACTCCTTTGAGCCAGTCCTTTTAATGAACCATTCAAAAAGTCTCATGGACAGGAATTTGAATCAGTTGAATCTTTCTGAATTAACTCACTGAATCAAACTAGATATGTACAAATGCTAGTTGACTGAACAAATCAGCTGGTAATTTTTGCAAAAATAAACGTATATAATGCCATTTATGTAATACATTTAATGTGTATAATTTGATCGACTCTTTTGAGTCAGTTCTTTTTAGTGAGTCCAAAACATACGGTGCAACCAGTGTTGTCTGATTCACTAATAAATGACTCCTTTTAGCCATTCAAAAAGACTCATGGACAGGAGTTTGAACCAGTTGAATCTTTCTGAATTAACTTACTGAATCAGAGTGGATATGAACGAATGCTAGATCACTGAACAAATCAGCTGGTCATTTTCGCAAAATAAACATAGTTAATGCCATTTATGTAATGCATTTTGATGTTTGTAACTTGAACAACTCTTTTAAGTCAGTTCTTTATAGTGAATCTATAACATACAGTGCAACCAATGTTGTTTGATTCACTAACAAATGACTCCTTTGAGCCAGTCTTTTTAATGAACCATTCAAAAAGACTCATGGACGAGAGTTTGAATCAGTTGAATCTTTGTGAATTAACTCACTGAATCAGAGTGGTTATGAACGAATGCTGGTTGTTTGAACAAACTTGTTTAATGCCGTTTATGTACTATATTTAATGTGCATAACTTTAACAACTCTTTTGAGTCAGTTAATTTTAATGAATCCAAAACATGCAGTGCAACCAGTCACTAACAAATGACTCCTTTGAGCCACTCATTTTAATAAACCATTCATAGACAGGAGTTTGAATCAGTTGAATCTTTCTGATGCTAGCTGATTGAACAAATTTCTGTTCTTTTGGTGTCTTCACAGTTGTTGAGATCTCTGTGTGAGAGGAAGTGTGAATGAGCCATATTTAGCTCCAGTTCGCTTGCAGACAGAAATACAGTTCGGGGACTGTAAGCGTCAAAGTTATTATGTAGCCAACGTGACAGAAAACAGGATTGATTTGACGCCAGCCGGTGACATTATAGGATGGCCTTTTTATGCCAACCTCAACTGGCATTCTCAAGTCTCTTAGTAAAACAAGACCATATTTTCCCTCCAAACCATCTGCCAAACTTGTTTTGCTGTGTGTCACGTAAAAACTCCACAAGGCGTTTCTCTGAGTGACTGTATTTACGCAGGGAAACATGCTAAACAGGGCTTTGTTAATGTTGTCTGAATACGTCCGCCAACAGTTATGAAAGTGACTTATTGTTGATACAATTCTTTCAGTGGCTATAATAATAGCCTTGTCAAGCCTGTCATTCTGTTGAGCTGAAAAGATGTTCCAAACAAAAAGAACATGACATTTAGGAGTGAAGGAGAAAAATAGAGCTCTTTCAGAAACAATGGTGACTTCCTGTTCCTCAGCTAATATCTATCTTTGTAAAACTCATAAGAATACAGGGGAGGCTAATTTGTGACTTGTCCATAATTATTTTGGGCTCCTCAAGCTCAGTGGTTCTAGTTTTGCTTCAGGATTGTCAAGTGGTGAGTTAATAAAAACACAAACAGCAGACAGGCTGAATAAGGACGCATATTTACTCTCTGACAGCAGGTGGCGCTTATGAAACGGGGCTGTACGTTACTGCATAAATGCTGGATTTGGTTTGTAAATCACACGCACATCTGATGTTTGAGCTCTTTTAATTGAGCTATTATGGTTTGGTTTACAGAGCAGCGATGAGAAAGGCTCCGTTCAATTATGAGGTTTGGTTATTATCTCATCAGCTCAGAACATTAGCTCCTCTAATGCGTCCTCACAGCTCAGCGACGAGATGTGTGCCACTGTGGAGATCACCTAGTCTTAGTCATATCCGTCTCCTTAATGTGCTTAAATGGGAAATTTCGGGTTCTGGTACGCGCTGTGCTAACCGAGCCCACATAAACAGGCCAAGCGCGACCGCTGAATAATTGAACCGATTTTCCAGGTCACGTTTGTCAAATACATATTTTAAGCCCCATCTTGATGGATTCTCTTTAAGGGATTACATACTTTTAATGTCAAATGAAGGCAGGGAGTTTTAATATCAAATGCAGGAAGTGTTTAATAGACATATTGGGGTGTGGTAATGGTAATTTTGCATGATAGCTATTTAGAAATCACTTTGTTTATATAATAATTGGTATCTGTTTTCTTCTCTATAGGTGTATACATGTTTGGCCTTTTCACCACAGACATCTTTGTGAACGCTGGTCAGGTGGTAACGGGGAACCTGGCTCCTCATTTTCTGACAGTGTGTAAGCCCAACTACACAGCTCTGGGTTGCCAGCAAGCTCTTCGCTACATCAGCCATCAGGAAGCCTGCACCGGCAACGAGGACGACATCCTACGTGCCCGCAAGACCTTTCCTTCCAAAGAGGCGGCGCTTAGTGTGTACGCTGCTGTCTATATGGCTGTGAGTATCTCATAATTGTCATTATAGCCTCATTGGAAAAATACGCCTGTGGTGACGTTGTTGCAAAATATTGCGTAGTTTCTTGCACAAATGTCCAGGTAGAGGTGTTCAGTTCTGTTCAAACAGATGAACATGAATCTGGCAGGGTTTTACCATGCTGGCTGTTGTACGTATCATGGCGGTTTGGAAATGAAAGTTCTGGTGAGGTGAGGTTAATTGGGTTTAAAAATAACCTAGTACCAACAGTACCAGGTGAGCGAACAAGCAAGTTTACAACATCAAAAAAGCCATACTTATGGAGTTGGTTATATGATGCAAACATCAAAATGTGTTAGTTTGCAAATCATGCAGTATGGTGAAAGTGTGTTGCCATAACATAGTATTGTAAAAACATAATAAATTTTTTTTTTTTTAATAATAATAAGGCAATTTTAATACTTTTAATTTTTTACAGAATATTAACACAATCCTGATGTGTATATATATATATATATATATTGTATGTATATGCATGTGTATATATATCTATTTATTTAAAAAGATGCAAATGCATGTGTAAAAAATCCCATTTTTCCAAAAATAAGACACATTTTCTAAACCTTTTTTTACAGAATATTATATAAACACTACAAAAGTTTTTGAACAGTAAGAGTTTTAATGTTTTTTAAAGACGTATCTTCTTTTTACCAAGCCTGCATTTAGCATTCAGCAAAAACAGTAATATTTTAAAATAATTTTACTATTTAAAATACCTGTTTTGTATTTGAATATATTTTAAAATTTAATTTATTCTTGTCATTAAAGCTAAATTCAGCAACATTACTCCAGTCTTCAGTGTCACATGATTCTTCAGAAATCATTCTAATATTCTGATTTGCTGTTCAAGAAACATTTTTATTATTATTATTATGCAGTAACATTGTTTTCAGGATTCTTTGATTAATAAAAGGATCCAAAGATGAGCTTTTCATCAAAGCTGAAATAAAAAGCTTTCGTAACATTTTACACTATACCATTCAAAAGCTTGGAGTCAGTTATTTTTTTTGGGGGGTGGGGGGGGGTATAGGAATTCATTCTTTTATTTAGCAAGGATGCTTTAAATTGATCAAAAGTGATGATAAAGACTTTATAATGTTACAAAATATTTCTATTTCAGATAAATGCTGTTTTTCCAAACTTTCTATTCATCAGAGAAACCTGAAAAAATTGTACTCAGCTGTTTTCAGCATAATGATAATAATAAAAAATGTTTTTTGAGCAGCAAATCAGAATATTAGCATGATTTTTGAAGGATCATGTGACTGGAGTAATGATGCTAAAAATTCAGCTTTGTAATCACATGAATAAATTGCATTTTCAAATAGAATACAATGAATTTAGGCCCAGATTATGCAGAGCTGTAATAACTGCTAATGGTGAATCGAAATTTAAGTTTTTTCTATGTATAAACTGTTTATATAATAAAATATGTTTTTGTAGTTTGTGTTGTCCCTTATCAGTGCAAATTTATTACAAATTCAAAAGGATTCATGCCAATATTGTCCAAAACTCCACTCTTCCAGGGCATTTTCAAACTTTTGGAGGGCAGTGTAGGTCTCTGTTTATATATATTTATTAATTTGAAAGAAATGATGCAAATGCATTGTTAAAAGCTTTTATTGGCATGACAGAAGGAGTTTAGATTTTTCTTTATTTATTTGTTTAAGTGATGGTTTAATTAACATGCTGTTAGTCTGTTTCCATGGTAAAACCTTCTTGGGAAAGTGTCTTTAAATGTATCCCTATTTAAAACACCAAGACTTTTTTTCTTCATTTAGGTTTGATATTTTTAGCCGTGATGGATTAATTAACATGCTGCGCTTTAGCTGTTAAGACTGTTTCCATGGTAAAACCTACTTGGAAAAGTTGTCTTTAAATGTATCACATGCAAATGGACATCTTTAGCTGCTGCACTGTGTCTTTTTTTTAAGATGCCATGAACTTTATAAGAACCGTTATATTTGTTTGACATCTACACGTCACTGGAAAGTCATTAGCTTTGAAGTTCTTCAAGAAGGATTTTCAAAGCACGTCCTTTAGTGCTCTTCACACTTACCACCATTAATGAACGTGATGTAGAGTGACAACCGTCAGTCTGCTTTTGACTTTGAGCTGATGTTTAAATACAGCATGCATATGAAGGTGATTTAGGCTCTTCTTATAGCAAGCACCGCTTGGTTTGAATTTTTAATGCCCAGTGCAAATCATTGATATGTATATCTCTGTGTCTTATTGCGATCGTCATGAAGCATGTTTATCTTGAGTGCATCCAGGAGAGATGGCACAACGCAGGGATGCATTTGAAATGCAGATGCAAATTCAAAGGAGCTTCATTTAGATTCTGCCCATAGCCTGATCAAGCACAGATATGACACAAAGCACTATAGCGTGAGTACAGTTGTTTGTGGCAAAGACTTTTTTTCTAGTAATACGCAGTATGAAAAGTGATAACTTTTTTTTCCATGAACGCAGTGGTAGCCCTGTCTGTCAGCAATCTTACAGCAGGAAGTATTACCAATGAGAAAGGAAATGAGAGTTGGATTGGTGTGAAAAGTTTTAATGCCAATTTAAAGGTTGTGCGCAGACCTTTCTCATATGGGATAAGGCTGGTTTTCATTTGGTGACACTGAGGCTTGTTTACGCTGAACATACAGTGATCTGATTTTACACTTTTTTTCTACTGTGCTTTATGTATCATGAATTTTTAAAAAACTGCATTAAATCTGATCAGATTTTTCAATTTTGCAAATGCAAGTTTGTATCTCTCAATTCTGGCGTTTTCTCACAATTGCGAGTTATATCTCGCAATTCTGACTTATTTTGGAGATACAAACTCACAATTAGTAATTTTAAAGTCCAGTTCTGAAGGAAAAAACACTGATATGTTCTCAGAACTGCAAAGAAATATAAACCTGCAATTCTAAGAACATCACAGTTGCGAGATATAAACTCGCAATTCTTAGGAAAAAAAAAGTCAGCGTAACTTTCCTTCTCAAAATTGCATAATTCAAAGTTTTTTTCTCAAAATTGCAAATTTACATCACCCAATTCTGAGAGAGAAGGTCAGAACTGCGGGTTTATATCTTTATAACTTTATAACTCACAATTGCGAGTTTGTATCATGCAGTTCTAAGAAAAAAAAGTCAGAATTGTGAGATATAAACTTGCTAGAAAAAAAGTCGCAATTACCTTTATTTCTGGCTTCATTAATATTCAGACCATGAGTAACTAAAAATATTTTTTTCTAAATAATAATAAGTATAAAAATAAATAAAAACAAATAAAGTCCAGGTATGAGGGGAAAAAAGAGTTTAAAAAAATTCTGAGAAAATTTTATTAGAAAGTTAGAATTGCGATATGTAAAGAAAGTCAATTGTTATTTTATATCTCACAGTTCTGACTTTATTTCTCAGAATTGAGAGTTTCAGTCTCGCAAAGGTTTTTTCTCACAATTGCGAGTTTATATCAATTATACGCAATTTCTGGGGAAAAAAAGTCAGAACAGTGAGATGTAAACTCGCAATTGGGAAAAAAATGTTTTTTGTTTTTTTTTTCAATTACCTTTTTTTTTCAGTGACAGAAACAGGCTTCCATAATATTCAGACTATGAGCAAAAGTTTTCCTTTCTAAATAATAAATAAAGCATTTTTAAAATGTTTTATTAAAAAACAATTGTGAGTTATAAAGTCCAGTTCTGAGGGGGAAAAAAAGACAGACGTGTTTGTAACTGCAAGTTTATTTCTCACAATTCTGAGAAAAAGTTTTGAGAAAGAAAGTCAGAATTGCGATATATAAACTTATAAGAAAGTCACAATTGTAAGCTTATATCTTTTATTTTATTTCTTAGAATTGAGAGTTTCAGTCTCGCAAATCAAAGTTTTTTTCCTCACAATTGCGAGTTTATATAAATTATATGTAATTCTGAGAGAAAAAAGTCAGAACATGTGAGATGTAAACTTTAAGTTGGGAGAAAAAAGTCACAATTAGCCTTTTTTTATTGTTTATTCAGTGATGGAAATGGGTTTCCATAATATTTAGACTATGAGCAACTAAAAATATATTTTTTTCTAAATAATAATAAAAGCATTTTTCACATTTTATAATAAAAGACAATTGCGAGTTATAAAGTCCAGTTCTGAGGGAGAAAAAGGCGGATGTTCTCAGAATTGAGTTCTTACAATTCTGAGAAAGAATTGCAAGAAAAAAGTCAGAATTGTTAGTTTATATCTTGCAGTTTTGACTTTATTTCTCAGAATTGCAACTTCATTTCTTAGAATTGCAAGTTTAAAACTCACAATTCAAAGTTGTCTTACAATTGCGAGTTAATATCAATTAAAAAAAGTCATAACTGTGAGATGTAAACTTGCAATTGTGAAAAAAAAGTCACAGTTTACCTTTTTTGCATTTACATTTTTTATTCAGTGATGGAAACGGGCTTCCATAATATTCAGACTATGAGCAACTAAAAAGGTTTTTTTTTTTCTAAGTAATAATAAATAAAGTATTTTTCAATTTTTTTAATAAAAGACAACTGCGAGTTATAAAGTCCAGTTCTGAGGGGGAAAAAGGCAGATGTTCTCAGAATTGAGTTCTTACAATTCTGAGAAAGAATTGCAAGAAAAAAGTCAGAATTGTGCTTATATTTTGCAGTTCTGACTTTATTTCTCAGAATTGCAACTTTATTTCTTAGAATTGCAAGTTTAAAACTCACAATTCAAAGTTTTCTCACAATTACGAGAAAAAAGTCCAAATAATATTCAGACAATGAACAACTAAAAAGATTTTTTTTCTAAATAATAATAAAAAAAAGCATTTTAATTTTTTTTATAAAAAACAATTGCAAGTTATAAAGTCCAGTTCTGAGGGGGAAAAAAGACTTTTCTCAGAACTGCAAGTTCTTAAAAAAACTCAGAATTGTGATCAGAATATTTTGCAGTTCTGACTTTATTTCTCAGAATTGCAAGTTTAAAACTAACAATTCAAAGTTTTAATACAATTGTGAATTAATATCAATTATACACAATTCTGAGAGAAATAAAAATAGCTGTGAATTCAGAATTGTGAGAAAAAATGTCAGAATTCTGAGTTTACATCTCACAATATTTTTTTCTTAGAATTGAAAAAACTAACTCTGATTTGAGGGATAAAAATATCCATTAGCTTTTTCCTATTCCATGGTGGAGACAGGCTTCCATAACAAACAAAGCAAACCTGAATCAGATATGGGGGAAAAATCATATTTTTGCTGCTTGTCTGTGCAAAAACCAATTAAAACCTAATTATTAATATAAATGTTACAACTCGCAAATCGTTTTAGAAATGGGCTCCGAGTCAAGCACTAACCATCCCAAAAAATTAGATAACATATGAGCTTTCCTCTCAGCTCTTTTACTTATTCATTCCCATTATAATCACCGCTTTTATGGCCTCCCTTAATTTTTCCCTTCATGGTCTAATTAGCCACAGTGACCCGGTTAGGATGCGAGACGTCCCGTACAGGCGAGCAGACTATGAAGGACAGAATCCAAAAATCAAGTAATGAGCATCTGGCACGGTTTAGACCTCTTTTTCATCAGCGATGCCGCTCCAGATGTGCACCGGCCCCGCAAGGAAATCTCACTCCGTAGGGAGAGAATATCTCGTACCAGCTGTTAGTCAAGTCGAGCCCTGATGACTAGAACTCAGAAAGAATCACAGTGTCCCAGGAGGTTTGATTATTAATGTAGACACAAGAGTAGTCTGATTAGTGTCTGTAGGATGTGCTCTACTGTGTCTGAGAACTTAAAAATTTTGATTTCCTACAAGGTGTCTTTGAGCGAACATGCTTTTCCAATCAAATGAGAGATGATGGTGTCTCATTAACAATATCTTAATTTGTGTTCCAAAGATGAACAAAGGTCTTACTGTTTTGGAACAACATTAGGGTGAGTAATTAATGACAATTAATTAGTGAGTAATTGGTCAAACTATCAATTTAAGTAATAAAGAGACTCCCAGTTGGTCTTTTATAATGATATATAATGAGTCTGCAGTCTAAGTAGGGAGCAGCTCACTAGTTTTTGGAACAGAGCTGCAAACACGCATTAACACTTTTTCAGGTTTGAAGAATGAGGTGGCAAATGAAGTCAGAAGAGTTGGCAGGATATTGTGAGTCAGTCCATTTGCAGAGTTTCATGACTTTGTCAGACTCCCGTGGGAGATTGACTTTCTCCAAGAACTATCAAGGCAAACTGAGACGGGTTGATAAAGTCTTTGAACAAATAATGTGATGTTCTCAATCCTGAAAATGATAGCTGTCACAAATACAATAGTCTTTTAGGCCTTCAGATGATGTAAATGAAAGCATATCACAGCCGATGGCCGTCGGCCCCGACAGGAAGGACAAGTGGTATCTCTCGGGAAAGAACTTTGCAGCTGTGCAACAGTGTGTAAAATTGATATTTTGACAACTTACTCTCTGCAGATTTGAGGCAGTCCAGCAGCTCTGCCCTTGACCTGTGAGATGGCGTTTTGTTGCGTTCAAAAAGACTACATGGTTTTTGACAGAAGCCCTAAAGGCAGATGACCAAGGACTAAACCGGCTCATGAATCGCAGTTGCAAAATGTAGGACAGAGGAAAAGTCAGCATGCAACAATACTCCCAGCTAGTTTTATTTTTGTAGTCTGACATACTTCTAAATAAAATAGGTTGTTTTTTTTTTTTTTTTGAGAAGAATAGGGAGACAATGATATTAAAATAATTACAATACCGTTTAAGTTTTGGGTTGGTAAGATTTTTTTTTATAAAGAAATTATAAAGAAATTATTTTTATTTTAACTTAATTAAACAGTTTTACAATGTTGCAAAAAAAGCTGTTTTTTTAACTTTCTATTTATCAAGGAATCCTGATTGTTTTTATTTATATATATTATCAAATATTAAGCAGTACAACTGTTTTTGACATTGATCATAATAATAAATGTTTCTTTAGAACCAAATCAGCATACTAGAATGATTTCTGAAGGATCAAATGACAATAACATTTTAAAATAGAAAAATGTAAAAATGTATTTTAAATATATTTTAAATTGGAATAGTACTTTACAATTTTTATTTTTTTTTTTTACTGTATTTGTATTAGTGCTGGGCAATGATTAATCACAATTAGTCGCGATTAATCACATCCAAAATAAAAGTTTGTGTACATAATATATGTGTGTGTACTGTGTATATTTATTATGTACATATAAATACACACACATTCATGTATATATTTAAGAAAAATGTTATGTTTATATATTAAATATAATATAAATTATATGACTATAAATATATACATGTAAACACATAAATATTTTCAAAATATATAATTAATCGTTGCCCAGCACAAATTTTTTATCGAATAAATCCAGTCAGGATGAGCATAAAAATCATATTTTCAAATATATTAATTGTTTTGTCCACATAGCTTAAAAATAAAACACTAATTAATTAAAATCAGTCATTTTAAATGCTACAAGTACAAATTTAGGCATTTCAATATTATAAATGTGATTCATTTTGAGATTTGCTTATATTATATTATATTATATATCAATATTACATTATATAATATATTTATATTATATTATATTATATTATATTATATTATATTAACATTGTTAATAAATTAGTGTTTTTAAAGATTAAAGGGATAGTTCACCTAAAAATAAAAAATTATTTGATTTATTACTCACCCTCATGTTGTAAGACCTTGGTTCATCTTTCGAACACAAATTAAGATGTTTTTGATTAAATCTGACAGCTTTCTGACTCATTAAAATTGGACATAATTAAAATAGTCCATGTGACATGGAAGAGAAAAAATTATTGAGTAAAGTCGTTATTTTTGTTTCCTTTGCGCATAAAAAGTATTTTCGTAGTTTCATAAAATTATGGTTGGACTGTTTTCAGGGTTGCCAGGTTTGCACAACAAAACCCACCCAATTGCTACCCAAAACTATTCCAATCCTATTTCAAAAGGGAACTAAAATACACATTTTTTGGTGGTGTTTCCTTGGTAAAATGTGAATTCCAGGGGATAAATATCTCGTTTTTGGGGTCGCTTCAACCCAGGGACATAAAAAAAACGTTGTTACAGTAGCCCATTTTCGCGCAAAAAACGCAGACTTGGCAACACTATTTTATCGATGTCATTACTACCTTTCTGGGTCTTGAACCTAACAGTTGCGTTGCTCTCTATGCAGGGTCAGAAAGCTCTTAGATTTCATCAAAAATATCTTAATTTGTGTTCTGAAGATGAGTAATTAATGACAGAATTTTCATTTTTGGGTGAACTATCTGTTTAAATGAGAGTCAAAAGTGAGCATCAGATGTCGACAAAGCACTTCACTGCTTGAGTAGCACTATGTAAATACTAAATATACTTCATATTTCTGTTCCATATATCTCCTTTGGATGTGCATACTTGTACCTGCATTACTTTGTCTGATCTGCCTGGTCATACATATTGAGATTTGAGGACATCAAAAGCGCCTGCTCACCCCAGCTCCTCCTGGAGACAGAATAAAATCAGGTCACAATGTGACAATGACCTTTGAATCCAAGAGAGAGACTCTGAAAGAGCGAGACGGCGCTGTAGTGTCTCCGACTCGCACAAGGTAACAATTACTGTCTTTGTGTGGCGTTTCCTCAGGAGTGATGGCTGATTATCTACGACCTTCAGCGCTGACACACATGCATACTCCACAGTGAGTCGGCAGGACCAGCCCACATTTGTCCACATTTTCTCATTCACTTGCTATGACGTGACTTCAGAGACAAAGTCACAGATGTCTCTCTGGATGGATAGGCATGTTCTGCCACTCTGTCTTTACCTGACTGATCTGAATGGGTGATGGATAGCTGTTCACCAGCCCATGAACCTCTCTGAGAACATAAACACTCATACATAAACAGTATTTGTTCAGAGGACTCATCTATTAAAGGATGAAAATGAATTGTTCTAAACCTGTATGAGTTTCTTTTTTTGAAGAATGTAATGAGTAAAGAATGAAAAAAGTATCTGTAACAGAAGTTAGATTATAAGATGGTCAGAGCACATATTTTCACCTAGTCACAAATAGAAGCTTGCAAACAAGTCACAATTCGCCTGAGGATGTAACCATAACAACAGTAGGCTGCTGAAGTGCTTTCTGTCACTGTGTTTATGCTCTTTTTGCCCTGGATGGCAAGTGGTGTTCGAATCCACCCATGATTGTGGGGTTCCTGAGTGTCTGGATGTTGACATAGTTTGGTTTGGGAGGAGGAAGGTTCATGTTTTTGGCCTGAATAACATGATGCGTTTACATTGATGTCATGTCTGCATTTAAGATCACCTCCTTAGGTCACGAGGTTTGTGTGATCGGATATTTACATGTTATTTTAATGACTATCCAACCAATAAAAAACACATAAAGTGACAAAGAGTACAGTAAATACCCACAAACCGAGAGGTAGGAGTACAGAAAACAGCTTGAGTTGTGTGATATGAAACGCAAATGATTGCAAATCAAAATCAATACTTTCTTTCTCTCTGATTTCAGATGTACATCACATTTACAGTGAAAGCCAAAGGAACTCGTCTGGCTAAACCAGTCATGTCTTTGGGTCTGGTGTGCCTGGCTTTCTTAACGGGTATAAACAGGGTAGCAGAGTATCGTAACCACTGGTCTGATGTCATCGCCGGCTTTATCATCGGTGTGGCCATCGCCACCTTTCTGGTAAGTTTTTAATCAGTTAATCAGTTCTTTTGTTCCATATCTATCTATCTATCTATCTATCTATCTATTGTTCTGTCATTCTATCGTTCTATCTATCATTCTGTCGTTCTATATCTATCTATCGTTCTGTCATTCTATCATTTTGTTGTTGTCATTGTCTATCATTCTATCATTCTATCTGCCATTCTGTCTATCCTTCTATCGTTCTGTCTATTCTTCCTATCATTCTATATATCTATTGTTCTGTCATTCTGTTGTTCTATATCACTCTATCATTCTATCATCTATCTATCTATTTATTATTCTGTCGTTTTATATCTATCTATCGTTCTGTCATTCTGTCATTCTATTGTTCTGTTATTCTACCATTCTATCGTTCTATATCTATCGTTGTCATTCTATCATTCTGTCATTGTCTATCATTCTATCGTTCTATGATTCTATCTGCCGTTCTGTCTATCGTTCTGTCTATCCTTCTTTCTATCATTCTATATATCTATTGTTCTATCTATCATTCTGTTGTTCTGTATCACTGTATCTATCTATCTATCTGTTATTCTGTCCTTCTATATCGATCTATCAATTGTTCTATATGTCGTTCTATCGTTCTGTCATTCTGTTGTTCTGTTATTCTATCATTCTGTTGTTCTATTATTTTGTCGTTCTATATCTATGTATCTATTGTTCTATCATTCTGTCATTCTGTCGTTCTGTCTATCGTTCTATCATTCTGTCTGCCGTTCTGAATAGAGTTCTATCTATCTATCTATCTATCTATCTATCTATCTATCTATCTATCTATCTATCGTTCTGTTGTTCTATCTGTTTGTTCTATCATTCTGTCTATCCTTCTATCTGTCGTTCTATATATCTTTCGTTCAGTCTATCATTCTGTTGTTCTATATCTATCACTCTATCATTCTATCATTCTATCTATCGTTCTATCTATTGTCTATCTATCTATCTGTCATTCTATCGTTCTGTCATTCCATATCTATCTATCTATCTATCTATCTATTTATCTATCTATCTATCTATCGTTCTATCGTTCTATGTATCGTTCTATCTGTCGTTCTGTCGTTCTATCTGTCATTGTCATTCTATCATTCTTTCTATCATTCTAATGTTCTGCCTGTCATTCTGTCTATCCTTTATTATTATATATCTATTGTTCTGTCTATTACTCTGTTGTTCTATATCTATCTATCGCTCTATCATTCTATCTATTGTTCTATCACTCTATTGTTCTCTTTCTATCGTTCTGTCATTCTATATTTATCTATCATTCTATCGTTCTATCTATCGTTCTATCATTCTATCATTTTATCATTCTGTCTGTTGTTCTCATTCTATCTATCTATCTTATCTATCTATCTATCATACTGTCTATTGTTCTGTATATCATTCCACAGCTGTATTGTTCTATCTTTCACTGTATATATTGTTGTATCTATTGTTCTATCATTCTATCTATCTATCTATCTGTCTGTCTGTCTATCTATCTAACAAAAGTGTTTTTAATTGTTTTAGTGAACAATAACAACACTGATATAACTAATTTATCGTAAAAATATTTGAAAAGTATTTAATCTTCTAGAAATTGCTTTTTATGGATACAATCTTTTTTTATAAAAAAGTATTTTGTAAAAATCCTTTTCATTTAAGTCTTCTAAACCCATGCAGTAGTTTTATAAAAAGCAAACTATGAGGGTGATTAAATGATGATACAGTTTTTGTAAACTAACACTAGTTAGAGTTACACGGATTTGAATGAGCAAATTACACATAGCTCAATCAAGCAAGGATAACAGGATAGAGAAAGGATCATGTCGGCTGGTGGGAAGCTAAGTAGAAGAACCGCTCACATACTGACATTCTAGAGGACCAGCTAAGCTCATGGCAACATCCAGCCCTGTTGCAGACCCTCTGCTTCAGGCCTCTTATTCCTTTAAATCCAATTGCGCAGAAGAGTTGGCAAATGCAGGAAGATGGATTTCACCCTTATTCCACCACCATCTGGACACATCACGATACAGGCTCCCTCTCAGGGCACAGGAGATAAGAGCAAATGCTAATGCATTTATGGAGACCATAGCTGAGTTTTCAAACACTACAATCAAACACAATGACTCATGCTTTGCTTATCTGCAGGTATAAATTTTGTTTTTGTTTCTAGACTTTAGCCTGTAGAATTCAACCAACTTGATGGTTAAATCAATACGCTAAAAGTTCAAAAAAGAGTGCCACAATTAAGATAAAAAATCCATGAAATTCAACCTCGCATGTTGCAAATTCAGCATGTAATGTTCCAGATAAGGCCTGATTTTGGGATGAAAGATAATAGTCCCAGAAGAATGGATAAAAACATTGCTGTGATGTAGGGCACATCAGGGCTGAGAGGCCCACAAGCTGTGGATCCACGAAGACCACACAGCTACAAAGGAACTTTTTAGAGAGCTGTGACATCTTAGTGGCAAAATTTTGGTGTCATTTCAGTTGAAGATTTTTTCACAAATGGTTCTTTGTCGAGAGAATTCCCCCTTATGATTTCATTAACTATCAGAGAGTGAATTAAATAGTTTGAAAACATTTCCTAACTCCTGTCTAACTTCATTCCAGTCACTGTCAAGATAAAGAAAAGTATTCCTGAGTGGTCTCTCAGAGATTTCTCTAGTAATGAACTGTCAGGCTGAGCTCTTTAATGATTCTTTGATTGACTTCAGCTATTAATTTGTCTGAGAGTGGGCTGTTGGTGCTGAACAAACAGTGTGGCAGCCTAGTTCTTGTATTGGAGCAATATTGGAGAGATTTGAGCGGAGCCGTGTTTAGAAAGCTGCATGATTGCTCTCTGATGTCAACTTTCAACCTTGACTAAACTTATTTTATCACATTATTAGTGGTGTTTGCTAAGGCAGCTGATTATAGCTTTGTCAAAACACTTAAACCTTAAAGACAGTTCACTCACAAAAAAAATGTGAAAAAGAAAAATTCCTTTACTCACCTGTCATTCTAAACCTACTTGACTTTTTTCTTCTGCAGAACCTTCTATGGAAAATAGATTTTTTTCTTTCTTTCTTTCAGTCATTCTCTATCAATCAATCTATCTATCGTTCTGTCTATCGTTCTATCCTTTGATCTGTCGTTCTGTCGTTTCATCTGTCTGTTGTTCACTCCATCGTTCT
This sequence comes from Labeo rohita, assembly GCF_022985175.1. Lineage (NCBI taxonomy): Eukaryota > Metazoa > Chordata > Actinopteri > Cypriniformes > Cyprinidae > Labeo > Labeo rohita. Next base: position 7,933,954 of record NC_066892.1, on the reverse strand, counting down.
GTCATTCTGTTTCTCTCTCTTACCTGTCAGTCTATTGTTCTATCGTTCTGTCGTTCTCTGTCTGTCTACCTATCGTTCTAATGTTTGTTTTGTTGTTATCTATCTATCTATCTTTCTATCTTTCTATCTGTCTGTCATTCTCTAACTAATGTTCGTTCTGTCGTTATCTATCTATTGTTCTGTTTTCTGTCATTCTATCTATTGTTCTGTCCTGGTACATCTGTCTATCTATCTATCTATCTATCTATCTATCTATCTATCTATCTATCTATCTATCGTTCTATCGTTCTATCATTTTATCGTTCTGTCATTCTCTATCATTTAAATGTTTGTTCTGTTGTTATCTATCTATATCTATCTTCTATCTATCTTTCTGTCATTCCCTATCTATCTATCTATCTATCGTTCTATCGTTCTGTCGTTCCATCTATCTTTCTGTCATTGTACATCTATCTATCTATCGTTCTATCATTCTATCGTTCTGTCCTTCTCTGACTGTCTATCATTTTGATGTTTGTTCTGTCATTATCTATCTATCTATCTATCTATCTATCTATCTATCTATCTATCTATCTATCTATCTATCTATCTATCTATCTATCTATCTATCTATCTATCTTCTATCTTTCTTTCTATCTGTCTGTCTATCTGTCTATCTACCATTCTGTCATTTCATCTATCGTTCTGTCATTGTACATCTATCTATCTATCTATCTATCTATTGTTCTATCGTTCTATCGTTCTGTCGTTCTCTGACTATCATTTTGATGTTTGTTCTGTCACTTTCTGTCTATCTTCTATCTTTCTTTCTATCTATCTATCATTCTGTCATTGTACATCTATCTATCTATCTACTATTTTTCTTTCTATCTATCTGTCTATCTGTCTGTCTACCGTTCTGTCGTTTCATCTATCGTTCTGTCATTGTACATCTATCTATCTATCTCTCTATCTCTCTATCTATCTATCTATCTATCTATCTATCTATCTATCTATCTATCTATCATTCTGTCGTTCTCTGACTGTCTATCATTTTGATGTTTGTTCTGTCGTTATCTATCTTCTATCTTTCTTTCTATCTATCTATCTATCTATCTATCTATCTATCTATCTATCTATCTATCTATCATTCTGTCATTGTACATCTATCTATCTATCTATCTATCTATCTATCTATTTACAGATAGCTCTATCATTCTGTCTATCGTTCTGTCATTATCTGTCTATTTATCCTCTATGTATCATTCTATCATTCAATCTATTGTTTTGTCGTTCTACCATCTGTCTATCTATCTATCTATCTATCTATCGTTCTATCGTTCTATCGTTCTATTGTTCTGTCGTTTCATTTATCGTTCTGTCATTGTACATCTATCTATATCTATGTATCTATTTATCTATCTGTCATCTATCTATCTGTCTACAGATAGATAGATAGATAGATAGATAGATAGATCCTCTATCTGTCTATTTATCCTCTATGTATCATTCTATCATTCAGTCTATCGTTTTGTCATCTATCTATCTATCTACATATTGTTCTATCATTCTATCTATTGTTATATTGTTCTGTCATTTGATTTGTCTGTCTATTGTTCTTGAGCAAATGTAAAATTATACTCATGTTTTTTCGTTCCATTGTTTATATTGCTTGCATATCGCCCTCTGGTCTTGAGGGTCAGACAAGTGTTTAGCCCTACTGCCAGGCCATTACGAATCCTCTTCGGCGACTAAGATTGTGATTTATGAAAGCATTTAGCTGCCGTTTTGTTGGAGGAAGCGCACAAAGAATCATGTGATTAGCTGACACGCTCCAATTATTGAAATTGCATGTGCTAAGCTTTCTCGTCGAGTAAGGAGCCCACTCTGTAAGATATTGACCTCATTTAGACCACAATAGGTTAGTGATTCAAACATGCTCTGTTTAGCTGGAGATCCAGAAGCTGCATATATGATGACAGAATATAAACTACCAAGAGAATATGTGACCTACTTTGGCCCTTGGCTGCTGTGTTGGGGCTTTTTATTAATATCATCAACAGATTTTGCACAGAAGTCAGAAAAAGCGGACACTCAGCAACATACAAATACATATTTGGAATAGAGAATTATATACAGCAAGAAGTGCAAGCAAGTACAGTAATGACTTTATGTAAATCTATCTATCTATCTATCTATCTTGTTCTGTTGTTCTATCGTTCAATCTATCGTTCTATCGTTCTATTATTCTGTCATTCTATCTATCATGTCATTCTATCATTCTATCGTTCTAATGTTTTTTTCTATTGTTCTTTCTATTGTTCTATCTTTCATTCTATCATTCTAACTGTAGTTCTATCTATTGTTCTATCATTCAATCTATAATTCTATCATTCTATGTATCATTCTGTTATTCTATCTATCGTTCTGTCATTCTGTCATTCTATCTGTCCTTCTGTCTATCGCTGTCTATCGTTCTATCCATCATTCTGTCATTCTATCGCTCTATCTGTCATGCTGTCTATATTGTTCTATCTATCTATCATCTGTCGTTCTATCGTTTTGTTGTTCTTTCGTTTTATCAATCTGTCATTCTATCTATCATTCTATCTGTCGTTCTATTGTTCTATCATGCTGTCATTCTGTCTTTCATTCTGTCGTTCTGTCTATATATTGTTCTTTCGTTTTATCTATCGTTCTATCATTCTATCTGTTGTTCTGTCTATTGTTCTATTGTTCAAACAATCTATCGTTCTATGTATTCTGTCTATCTGTCATTCTATCATTCAGTCTATCGTTCTGTTGTATGTTTTATGTATCATTCTGTCATTCTAATCTGTCTATCTATCTATCTATCTATCATCTATCCATGTTTATCGTTCTATCATTCTATCTATATATTGTTCTGTCTATCGTTCTATCCTTTTATTTGTTCTATCTGTTCTATTGTGCGACCTATCTATCTATCTGTCTGTCTATCTATCTGTCTATCTATCTATCTATCATCTATTTATCTATCTATCTGTCTATATTTATTGTTCTATCGTTCTATCATTCTATCTATATATCGTTCTGTCTATCTATCTATTTATCGTTTTATCTTGTTGTTCTATCTGTAGTTATATTATTCTGTCATTCTATCATTTTATGTCATTCTGCCGTTCTCTCTCTATCCATCATTTTATCATTCTGTAGTTCTATTTTTTATTCTATTTTCATTATATTATTCTGTCATTCTATCTATCTATCGTTTTATGAGTCATTCTATCTATCATACTGTCGTTCTGTCTATATATTGTTCTATCACTCTATCATTCTATCTGTCGTTCTATCTATTAGTCTATCTATCTATCTGTCTATCTATCTATCTATCTATCTATCTTTCTATCCGAGTGGGAACAGCTATGGATAGTAGCTGTATTCCGCTTTATAGGTCGAGGTCTTTCACATGTCAGCTAAGAAAATTACTGTTATTTCACTCTTCTCTCTCCCCACTGTGACACACGATTGTCCCTGACTGTGCGTTACACAGTAGCTTTGTATTAAGTTTGTGTGCTTTAATATTATCCGCTCCAGTGACAGTGCAGCTGTATTATGTTGACACTGTATTCCAGAACTTCAAAACAAATCAACAGCTGCACAAATCCTTATTTTTGTACTTTTTTGTCCACTAATATTTAGAAATTCATTGCACACTGGCGTTCATGCAGCTCTTTTTTCTTCTACCGGTGTTACACAACACTTTCTGCCATTTCAAGGTTTACATGTTCATTATTTACACTTGTGCATAACTTATGCGTGCTAAATTATGTATGTTTGTAATGTAAGAAACACTGACTGAGATTTTAATACTAAACTTTGGGTTGCCAGCATTCATCAAACTCATCAAACTCTTTTTTCATCAATCCTTAAAGGAATAGTTGACAATTCTGTCATCATTCACTCACTCTCAGATTGTTCCATACCTGTATAAATCTGTTTATTCCGTTACAGACTAAAAAAATATTTTGAAGAATGTTGGCATCCAAACAGTTGATGGTAGCCACTGACACCAACATTTTGGGTGAACTGTCCTTTTAAATAATCATATATTTATCCTGTTTCAGGTGGTGTGTGTGGTCCATAACTTCAAAGGCAAACAACTGCTGAACGAGGATCCCCCACAGGACCACCTAAGCAGCAATCCGATGGTCAGCTCGCCCAGGGTTGAGAGTCCACTGGAAAAGTACATCGCTTCACAGGTACAGAGCACCTTGATATCTGTGGAACCATGCTGTCAGATGAGCTTCCGCGTGGTACATGCCCTGTGTTGAATCAGCTCTCAAGGGTCCTAATTGTGTCAGTTTGAGCGCTCGTATCAACAAGATGTGTATCCGTGCGCTCCTGTCCCTCAGGTGACAGAACTGAGAACGGATGATGAGGAATTGTCGTCCCGCTCTCTGAAAGGCCGTCTCCTGAGTTTCTTTAGTTGGATCACAGGCAAAAGCAGCCGCTTCAGACACCTGCAGAACACAAGGCAATAAACGTATGCGCACCTGTGTGAGGAGCTCAAGCTGCCAAAGCTCTGGAGTACAGTGACACGTCATTAAAACCCAGTTAAAACCCAATCATGTTCATTTCAACTGAACAAACCAATTACCTGTATCTAATTGAAGCGTACCCAGAGCTTCGGCATCTCCGGCTGTGTGTTTTCAAGTCCTTTGCAGTTCAATCTTCATGGTTACATCTGATCTTTTTCTTAACTTAAAGCTAATGTGCAGATTATCTGTTGACATTCAGGGAGCTGGAGAAGATATTTTCAATCATTTTCAGGGTGCAACTGGTTGACCATCCAGTAAAAATTATATCACACACATATTTTATTTGTAATTTGAATAAAGTATGATGCAATAATTATATTATTGTAATATAATTGTAAATATTCAATAATTAATTAATCTTAATAATCATAGGTCTAGTACTGCTAGATCTACGTTTCCCCCATAATTTGCACTTAGCTTACTATTTATTTAAAGATCTACTGTCATTTCTTCATTTCTTCTTCTCCTTCTGCTCTGGAAGTCTATGGCAGCCCATAGAACAGCTTGCAGGAAAGTTATGAAATTTGGCACACAGATAGAGGACAGTCTCAATATTAACCATAGCAAATTTGGAGTCTCTATCTCAAACTCTGTAGCGCCACCAACAGGTCAAATTTGAACTAATCTTTCTGCTTTTGAACTGTAAGGTCTAGAAGCAAAATTTGAACTTGTCCTAGATGGTGTGTCTGATTTTCACCAAAATTGGCTCAGATCATCTTCAGACAATGCTGGCAAAAGTTATGAAAAGCTTTGTAATATGCTAAACTGTTTTCGTAAAGTGCTTTAATTAATTTGACGAAATTCACACAAAAATGGACATGAGACTATATCTTCGCAACACTTTAGCAGATCCTGAACAAACTTGGTACGTGTTATACCAAATATGACCTGAGGGAACATGAGTCGTTTGGGTACAGCACCACCTACTGGTCAAAAGATATAAAAAATGACATTTTTGTTTAGAATTTTTTAACAGTTTAACCAAAAAAATCCTATGATTGATTTCATTAGATTCAGAGCGGCATACAGAATCAAATGATACTCAAGTTTCCTATGTTCCATTTTTTGCATGGACCATTTCCGTTTTGAGAGTGGACCATTTCGATTTTGTAGATACATGCTGTATTATCTAATGAATCTTATAGAACTGCTTGCGGAAAAGTTATGAAATTTGGCACACAGATGGAAGACAGTCTAATTATTAACTACAGCAAATTTGGAGTCTCTAACTCAAACTCTTTAGTGCCACCAACAGGCCAAATTTGACCTCATGTATCTAATTATAACTTTTGAACCATAAGGTCTAGAAGCAAAATTCTTTTGTCCTGTCATTGACCTGAGGGCACATGAGTAGTTTCGGCACAGCACATGATCTACTGGTCAAAAGATATAAAAATAGACATTTTTGTTTATAATGTCTGAACAGTTTGACCTAAAAATCATATGATTGATCTAGCTATATTTTCATATGTTCCATTTTTTTAAAAACCCTTTAACGTATTGTTATGAATCTTATAGAACCGCTTGTGGGAAAGTTATGAAATTTGGCACACAGATAGACAACAGTCTCATCATTAACCACAGCGAATTTGGAGTCTCTAACTCAAACTCTGTAGTGCCATCAACAGGACAAATTTGAACTTTTTGCTAATAACTTTTGAACCGTAAGATCTAGGAGCAAAATTATTTTGTCTTCTCATTCCTTGGCTCATACCGAGTCGAAATTTGAATTTATATGAATCAACAACAAAAAAAAAAAACACTTTTTTTGAAATCCTAGATGAGTTTTTCACCAAAATTGGCTCACATGATCTTCAGAGCGTTCTGTCAAAAAAGTTATCAAAAGCTTTTTGATATACCAAACCGTTTTTGTAAAACGCATTAAATTTTATGAAATTCAGCAACTCCTTAGTGTATGCTGACCAAATTTGGTATGTGTTGTAACAAGCATGACCTGAGGTCACATAAGTAGTTTTGGCACAGCACCACCTACTGGTCAAAATATATAAAAATATGACATTTCTTCTTGTAACTTCTGATCAGTTTGGCCAAAAATCATAAGATTGGTCTCATTAGATTTAAAAACTGCATACTAAATAGAACAATACCCTATTTTTCATATGTCAGCCTTTTTGGGTGTGGCCATTTTGAGTTTTTAGTAAAATCTGTTATCAACAAATGTCTTTATTTTTTAGTTTTTTGTCATCTTTATTTGTTTTAAAAAAATATGTCAATGTTTTAATGTTATGTTTTAATTCAATTTTTGTTGCAATATATGAAATAAGTATGTTTTTAAAAATATTTTAAGTTTAATTTAACCATTTCAAGTAACAACAGTTTTATGATTTTACTTTAAATAAATGAAACAACCCTGGTTATATGATGTATCATAAAATAAATTAAAACATTATTTTCATCCTGTGGGGAGTTTGTTGAAAACTCATTGAACACACATTCAGTTTATATGTCACACTGGATTCAAAATACACACTGATATTGGCTGATTGATTGGACAAAAAATATAATTTTTTACAAGATATTTTGACACGTGTCTATTTTTTATTTATATTTTTTATTTTTGCAATATACCTTAGAGTCTCACCATTCAAGGCTTTTTTGTGATCTAATAAGGATTCCTTACACGCGCAGGTTCTTCCAGTCCGTTTCCTTCCATAGCCACTGCTCCAGAATCCATTTAAAACCTGAGCTGAGACCTGGTGTTGGTGTTTGAGTCAGGTGACCTAAAAACCGTCAGCAATTCCTTACCTCCAATAGAAGTCGAAACGCACTACTAAGTCCTCAGAGACTCGAAACACGCTTGAAAATCCTCCGTTCCTGAGGCGCTCCCAAGCAGCCGTTATCCTCCATGGCGGAGAGTCAGACCTCGTGTTCAGCTTTTAATTAAGCCACAGGCCACCGCTGAGCCCCGTCAGACTGTAATTAAGCTGCAAGTATGACCCTTTATTTACACATTCGTTTCACGATCCTGCAAGCAAGCAAACGAGAGAATAATTTAATCCCAGAATGCGGTGTTAATTTTCTCTCTGCAGTATATGAGGGATTAAATGTTGTTGTTGTTTGCTTATTCAGCTGCAATAAAACCATTTGGGAACAATGTCTGTTCACAGACAGTTTATTGAAATGCAGCAAATGAAATGTGTAGGATATTAAGGCCCAATAAAAATGCTAATCTTCTGTTTCTTCTTTAGTCAAGGGTGCCAATTCGAGATATTTATTTGCGATATCCGTCCGGCCGTGTAGATTGGATGCGGTTACGTCCCGTGAGGTTTCTGGGATGGAAAACAGACGATTCCACTTTGCTTTCTGCTGAAATATCCCCCAGACAGATTGCTGTCAGAAACCATAATGCCGTTGAAAGTAGGAGGACAAAGCGAGGAAAATCCGCGTCTATGTTTTGTCTCTTCAAATCACACAGACTGCGGGATCACGGCGAAAGTGGCTGGAAGCAAGAAATAATTTGTTTGGCAAAATCCGCCCTATATTCTCTACCGAGGTCACAGTGTATATATCAGCGATGTGACCTGCGGAGCATTTTCTGTGATCCTTCTGATAACCTCACTCCATTTCCAGCTGTATTATTTATGGATTTTTTTAATGCAGCGTGTAGTTTCAGCACCATGAAATTTTAGCTATCATTAAATTCAGCTACAACTCCAGCAGAACTCCCATTTGTGTGTATATCTGCGTGAAGCGTGTAAGAAACAGAACATTGCGTTTTATAATAAAGTTTTGACCAGCGAAGTCACACGCCCAATCAGATCTGACGGAAACAATCCATCTTTTCGATCTCGCCATGTACAATTGAACGATTCTGACTGGGACTCATTTTCTTTCAGATTGGGCTCGTAAACCGAGAGCATATGGCAGCTGAAGGTTAAACAGAACCATTAGTGTTTGCTGTTGCTTGGTCCCTATGGTCAGCCTCATGCAGGAACTTTGACTGTGTTATATGGATAAAGGAGTAGTGGGAGATTTAGGCCTATATTTTAGCAAAGCTGCCTATATATATATATATATATATTTGTGTTAAACTCACATCATTACAGCTTGGCACACATGGATGCTTTCTGTCCTCATGCATTAATGTTTTACTGCATTTCTAATGTGATCTTGTGGAGTCCTAAATTCTGAGACTCAGTGAAAGGATCCTATTTTTATAATTTAAAACATCTTGTAAAATGGCACAGCTTTTTAAATATCTGAAAGTACACTCTTAACATCAGTCAGTCAAGCATTATAATATGATAATGATAGAACTTTAGTAATTAGAATTAAAACTTCACTGTAAAAAAAATTCCGTAAAATGTACGGTAAAAAACCGGCAGCTGTGGTTACCAGAGTTTTACTGTAAAAGTTACGGTAGCAACGTTTAACATTTTATGGTTTTCACTTAAATTTACAGGTAAATACTGTAATTTCATTAACTGATATAATGTTAATTTACCAACCTATTGAAGTACTGAAATCTGTTTTGTACCTTTGTAATACACTGATAACCACCAAAAGCAGGTGGTGATGAGAAAGTCACATGATGAACCAAAGCTCATCGCAAAAAGCTTTTAAATATTAACATATATAGAAGATGCAGTGTCATTCGCACAAACACTAAACACCATCATGGTAACACACATGAAACTGAAATAATGCAATAAACATTAATTTAACAACATTAGATGTAACATACAACCCTATTGTACAAAACTAAGTGAAAACTAAGAAGAAAGAGTTATTTCAACAAAAAAAAACATCAAATAAAAAAAATGTAACACAGGGAATTCTGGGAATGTCAATTTATGGTTATTCACTGTAAATTTTACAGTATTTTACTGTTAACCATTTAACATGTTTTTACTGTAGCATTTTTACAGTTTTTTACTGTTAAATTCACGGGCATTTTTTACAGTGTTGGTAACCATGTATGAATGGATATTAGTTATTTTAACTAAACTTAGGACTTGTGGTGGTGCTTTTTTGGTAATTAAGTGTTTCTGTAATAATAAAGAAAGGGAAAAAACTAACAATAAATCTGATAATAATAGTAATAGTAATAATAATAACTATTATTATAATTATTTTTATTATTATTACACAAGTTCTACTAATAAGAACAATATAAAACGCCCTAAGGATTAATGAGCTGCTGGGTTCATGAATATTAATCACGTTGTCTGCGTTCGCTTGAAGTGATTTGCTGAAATCAAAACAGGGACGATAATAGGTGAGCACCAGCCAATGAGATTGTTGTTTGCGCATTAGTTCCGCCTACTACCGAAGAAACCGGCAGTTCTTAAAAGCTGAAGAATTCCAAAGGAACTCTTAATATCGTTTATATGTAGCGTGTAGCTTTGACTAAGTGCGCCTCACAATCGCATGCGATTTATCGTGCAGCCCTAGTAGCATGTCAGTTCAGCATGGTATGTAAGACTCTCTCGCTCTCTCTCTCTTTGTGTGTGTGAGACAAAGCGACGGCGAGTCGTGCACCTTCACTCTAGAGTTTACGGTACGTCAAATACAGGTATGCTGCGCAGAATTGAAAAATAACACAGATCGCTTGAGAGAGAATGAAACTCTGAAGCGCTCAGTCAGTGTTCGGCGAGTGAAAATATATCTGTGTTAAACTTATACTTAGCGTTCAAATCACACACTGGCGAGTAAAATCTGAAAACTTTGTAGCCAGTGGCTAATATTACACATCGTTTAGTCGCCCAGAGTAAAGATGTAGTCGCATATGCGAGTGATTTACTCGCAATGTAGAGGGCTGAAAAATATTTGTTGTTGTTTTCTTAAAGAAATTAATCCTCTTATTCAACAAGGATGCATTAAATTGATCAAAAGTGACAGTAAAGACATGTATGATGTTACAAAAGATTTATATAAATAAAATCTGCTCTTTTGAACTTTCTATTAAATAATCCTAAAAAAGTTTTTCTTTAAGCATCACTGTTTTAACATTGATAATTGTAATCAGCAAATCAACATATTAGAATGATTTCTGAAGGATCATGTGACACTAAAGACTGGAATAATGATGCTGAAAAATCAGCTTTGCATCATAGGAGTACATTTTTGAAAACTTATTTTAACTAGTAATCAGGGTTCAACATTAAAGGAGAAGTCCACTTCCAGGACAGAAATTTACAGATGATGAAATGTACTAACCCCCTTATCATCCAAGATGTTCATGTCTTTCTTTCTTCAATCGTAAAAAAAAAAACATTTCAGGACTTTTCATTAATGGACTGCTATGGTGCCCCAATTTTGAACTTCCAAGATGCAGTTTAAATGCGGCTTCAAACGATCCCAAATGTGGTTGTAAATGATCTCAGCCAAGGAAGGAGGGTCTTATCTAGCGAAACAATCGGTTATTTTCATAAAAATACAACTTATGTATTTTTTAATGTCAAACACTCGTCTTTTTATTTATTATATTTATATATAATAAATATTACAAATATGCTGATTAAAGTAAGACCTCATAGAGCAGTGATGATACAGAGTGGATTACATTCATGCCAAAAAAAAAAATACTTTTTTTGCCCCAGACCAGTAACTTTTTTACTCAGACAAGTGAATGACTGATTTACAAGCACATGTCAAGGCATAGTGTTGAGCCCTGGCAATATTATTTTGACAGTTATAACAGTTTTACTATATTTTTCATTAAATAAATGCAGCCTTGGAGGAAAACATTACAAAATCTCACTGACTTCAAACTTTGCATCCCAGGAAAAATTACACTCGAAAATATACTGAGATAGAAAACTGTTACTTAAAATTGTAATAAAATTTCACAAGATTTCTTTCAAAACATAAAAATAAAAACTCTTGAACGCTTTTTTCTTTAAATATTTTTGTCTTGTTTTCCAGTTAAAATAAATAAACATCCTTAAGGTTTTTCAAAAGATATTAAGACTTGTTTTTAGTGAATATATCCAATTTTAATAAATTGATTTAACATATTAAGAAATTACTTAAAATATTTATAAGATTTATTAAAATACATAAAATTTATAAATAATTTAATTTTGTTTATTTTTCTTACCCTATTGGCAAATTTTGGTTGTTGAGGAAAACATTTCAGGATTTTTCTCCATATAGTGGACTTTGATGGAGTTCAGTGGGTTGAAGGTCCAAACTGCAGTTTCGGTGTAACTTCAAAGGGCTCTACACGATCCCAGCCAAGGAATAAGGGTCTTATCTAAGTAAACAATTGTCATTTTCTTAAAAAAAAATAATATATATATATGCTCATCTCGCACTAGCTCGACTTCATGCATTACATAATCACATTGGAAAGGTCATGTAGACATAGGCAGAAGTACCAACCCAGTGTTTACAAAGTGAACGTGCAAAGAAAATTAAACAGCCTTTACAAAAAAAAAGGTAAAACAATGATGTTGGACGATTTTGAAGTTGGAGGACAAAATGACATTGAGTTTTTCACCTTACCCTACCTTTTTGAACTGTGCAAGATGAGCATTTGTGGTTAGTATATACGTTTTATTTTTTTTTAGAAAATGACCAATCGTTTCACTAGATAAGACCTTTATTCCTCAGCTGGGATCATGTAGAACCCTTTGAAACTGCAATTTGGACCTTCAACCCATTGGCTCCCATTGAAATCCACTATATGGAGAAAAATCCTGGAATGTTTTCGTCTAAAAACATAATTTTTTTTGACTGAAGAAAGGAAATCATGAACATCTTGGATGACATGGGGGTGAATAAATGATCAGAAAATATTTATTCTGGAAGTGAATTAATCCTTTAACAATTTCAAGAGGTTAATGAAAAAGAAAAAAAGGATGTTCTTACTGAAAAACAAGATGTTATTTTGCAGTGAGCTTAGGTGTAAATGTAGAAAGTGTAAATATTTTCTTCTTAAACCTTGTGTGGAAACATCTAAAAGAGTCTTTCCACTTCCGAAGCAGATTTGATGTGTTTGATGTTCTCAGTTTTTGCTGACATTGTTTCTTCCGTCTCACTCTGTTAACAGAATCACATCGCCTTCGCTGAGATCACGTGACCTTGATTCGCCGGTGTGGCAAACACATTGGACATCCACGCTGTTTACCGTCCAGTCCCGATAGTCCCGGCTCAACGCTAACGCAGTGGTCATAATCTCTATGGTGTCGTTTTGGATCGCTCTGCCCTTGCTTTGTGTGTGTGTGGAAATATTGGTCCTGTCAACTAATAACTGTTACCATCACGCAATTAATGACTGAAGCTGCACTTCACATTTTCCTGACCGGTTCTGTTGGCTTTTTTGCAGACCGAGCTCACATCCAGAGCTCAGAATATCTCAGCCGCTCGCGTATGTGGGGAGCGTACGTGTCTGTGTTTGCATATGAGAGGTTTGTGGCAGGTTGATGCAAATACCTGCGCTTGGAATTCAAAATGAACTTAACTTGTAGTTGTGAAAATTTTCGTCGTCATATATTCCAGAAAATGTTTATTCATGTATGAATTTTTTGGGTTTTTTTAATGCTTGCATTGGATGAGTACAAACATATGGAATCCTATTTCTGCTTCAGAGTTTTTAAAAAAGGGGTAATTATGAGTTTATTTCTTGAAATTGTGACACTGCATTTCACAGTATTTCTTAAACTGTGAGAGAAGTTATATGTGACTCATAAATGCAACTTTGTCTCATATTTGTGATTTTGTATCTCACAGTGACTTTAATTGCAATTTAACTTCTCACAATTTTTTCACGAAAGGTTCATGTCTCACAAAAGCAACTTTCAGTCATAATCGTAATTGTCTCACAATATCACTTTTTCCTGCGATTATAACTGTGATTATATTTCACAAAAAGAACAATATTTGTCATAATTGCGATTTTTCTTTCCCCCTTATAATTGCACCTTTTTTATAAATCAAATTTCAAATTTCAACCTTGTTTCTTAGAATTGCAACTTTTTTTCTCAAATTTTGACTATATTTCACAAGTGGAACCATATTCTCATAATAATCCAACTTAATATCTCACAACTGAAACTTCTTAATGAAATTGTGACTGAAGTCTCAAATTGTGAGTTTATACCTCACAACTGCATATTTTTTCTCAAAATTATGATTTTAATATCTCACAATATGACTTTACTTCTCTTCATTGCAATATATCTCCCAATTGTGACTAAAGTCTTAAATTGTGACCATTCATTCACTTATTTCTCTTAATTACAACTTTATATTGCACAACTGTAACTTTCTCATAATCAAGTTTTTTTTTTCTCAATGATTTTCCTCTTCATTGCAACTTATTTCAAAATTGCAACCTTGTTTTTCAGAATTGCAACTTTTTTCTCAAATTGTGACTATATTTTACAGATAGAACCATTTTTTTCATAATTGTGATTTTATGTCTCACTATCACAATTTCTGTTAATTGCAACTTAATATCTTACAATTACAACTTTTTAATCAAATTGTGACTGCAGTCTCAAATTGTGAGTTTATACCTCACAACTGCATCTTTTTTCTCATAATTGTAACTTTAATATCTTGCAATTGCAAATTTATATCTCCTGTGATTTTATATCTCACAATATGACTTTATATCTCTTAATTGCAATATTATATCTCCCGATTATGACTAAAGTCTGAAAATTGTGACTATTCATTCATTCATTCATTATTTCTCAGAATTGCAACTTTATATTTCACAACTGTAACTTTCTCATAATTTAGATTTTTTTAAATCTCACAATATGATTTTATTTCTCTCCATTGCAACTTAATATTTCAAAATTGCAAGCTTGTTTCTCAGAATTGCAACTCTTTTCTCAAATTGTGACTATATTTCACAAATGGAACCATTTGTATCATTTTTGTGATTTTTGTCTTACAATATCACTATTTCTCTTAATTGCAACTTAATATCTCACAAATGCAACTTTTTAATCATATTTTGACTGAAGTTTTAAAATTGTGAGTTTATATCTCACAACTGCATCTTTTTTCTCAAAATTGTGATTTTAATATCTCACAATTACTTTTTAATCAAATTTTGACTGAAGTCTTAAATTGTAAGTTTATACCTCACAACTGTGTCTTTTCTCATAATTGTGACTTCAGTATCTCACAATTGCAGATTTAATTCTCCTGTGATTTTAGCTCACAATATGACTTTACTTCTCTTAACTGCAACATTATATCTCACGATTGTGACTGAAATATCAAATTGTGACCATTCATTTGCTCATTCATTATTTCTCGTAATTGCAACTTTATATTTCACAACTGTAACTTTCTCATAATTTAGATTTTTTTTTTAAATTTCACAATATGATTTTGTTTTTCTCCATTGCAACTTATTTCAAAATTGCAACCTTGTTTCTCAGAATTGCAACGTTTTTCTTAAATTGTGACTATATTTCACAAATGGAAGCATTTGTCTCATAATTGTGATTTGTCTTAATTGCAATTTAATATCTCACACTTGCAAGTTTTTAATCAAATTGTGACTGAAGTCTCAAATTGTGAGTTTATACCTCACAACTGCATCTTTTTTTCTCATAATTGTGATTTTAAATATCCTACAATTGTGACTAAAGTCTCAAAACGTGACAGTTTCATTCATTATTTCTCATAATTGCAATTGTAGATTTCACAACTGCATCTTTTTTCACATAATTGTGATTTTATCTCACATGAGTTGATTTTTCTTCATTGAAGCTCTCTTAATTGCTACTCTTATGATTTTATATCTCACAGTGTGAGTTTCTCAAATTGTAAAAAACTCTGAGGCAGAATTTGGTTTCCATACATACATAAATACACTGTGTCCACAAAAATAAGGCAGAAAATAAGCTAAAAATACCTTTTGAAAGCTCACATAAAAAAAAAAAAAAATCAAAAATACCAAAGCTCAGATAAACGTAAGTACTCACCTACTGCACTGGCAGCAAAAAATAAATTCCACATCAATTGGTTAGATAATTCACAAGCCAGGATTCAGTTTCACTCAGCGGCCAATGGGCTTTCAGAGCCTGGGTTTGAGTTGAAATCACCCAGCTGTGAAAGACAGATCATCTGCTAAGACAATCACCAGCCATCTCAAATAATGAGTCAGTCCGTCAGACGTGTCTGTTTAACAACGATACTCGCCTCGGCATTTGTTTCACACTGTTTTAGTGGCCAGCACATCTTTCACTGAGGATCAGTATTGTTAAAGGAGAAGTCCACTTCCAGAACAAAAATTTACAGATAATGTACTCACCCCCTTGTCATCCAAGATGTTCATGTCTGTCTTTCTTTAGCCGTACAGAAATTATGTTTTTTGAGGAAAACATTTCAGCATTTTTCTCCCTATAATGGACTTCTATGGTGCCCCGCGTTTGAACTTCCAAAATGCAGTTTATATGCAGCAGTAAACAGCCCCAGCTGAGGAAGAAGGGTCTTATCTAGCGTAACGATCAGTTATTTTTATAAAACATAATATAATTTATAAACTTTTTAATGTCAAACGCTCGTCTTGTCTTACTCTGCCTGAACTTTTTTCCGGTTCACGACAGTTAGGGTATGTCAAAAAACTCCTATCTCATGTTCTCCCACAACTTCAAAATTGTCCTATGTCACCGTTTTACCTTTTTTGTTAAGGGTGTTTGATCTTCTTTGCATGTTCACTTTGCATAGACTGGGTCGGTACTTCTGCAGAGATGTAGGATGATTTTAAAATGATTTTTTAAGTTGAGGGAGAAAGTACGATTGGAGTTTTCTGACATACCCTAACTGTCTTGAACCAGAATACACAGAGTTCAGGCAGAGCAAGACAAGACGAGCATTCGAGATTGTATTTTTTTTAATGAAAATAACCAATCGGTTTGCTAGATAAGACCCTTCTTCCTCGACTGGGATCGTTTACAACCACATTTGGGATCGTTTGAAGCTCCATTTAAACTGCATTTTGGAAGTTCAAACTCTGGTTACCATATCAGTCCATTACGACGGCGTTTTAGTGCCACCTTAAAAAAAAAAAAATCTAAGATTACGAGATTAATCTCGTAATATTTCGAGAATAAAGTCGAAATGTTACGAGAATAAAGTCGAAATGTTACGAGAATAAAGTCGAAATGTTACGAGAAAAAAGTCGAAATATTTCGATTTTTTTCTCGTAACATTTCGACTTTATTCTCGTAACATTTCGACTTTATTCTCCGAAATTGCCTCTTTTGTGCAGTCTGAAATGGCGACCAGTGGTCGACTCCACGGATATCGGTGGTTACATCTGTGTGCTATTCGAACAGGATGTTGTTTCTCAAGAGACTTTAGCCGCTTTTCCACTATCGGGCCGAACCGTTCTCTTCGCTTAACCGTTCCGTTCCGTGCCGATCCGTGCCGATCCGGGCCAGTCAGCACGGATACGGCTTCATTTTCCACTGTGGTGCTGATAACGGAACTCTTTGGAATGTAAACACAAATGTGTCAGTCGTTGCCTTGGTAACGCAATTGTAATATAAACAGAGATATGGATGATGATCAGATGTTTCTGTTTTTGGGACTTTGTTAAATAACAGAAAAAAAGGACACAACTACAAACAACGCAAAAAATAAAATAAACAAAAGGCGACGACAGGTATAAGGTTACCAACAAATGCTGAGGGGATATGCATGCCAACGGAGACGGACAGCGTTTTAAGAACCGTTCGGCACGACAGTAGAAAAACGGCTTCGCCAGTACTTCAGCCGGGGTCCCAGCGCATTGTGGCATATGGATTCATATGATAAACTCAAGCCGTACGGCATTGCAATTAATGGTTGCATTGACAGCTTCAGTCGGTTTGTGTTGTGGGTGGAAGCGTACAATACATTCACGTAAAATACGACTTTCTTTTCCTAATTTTGACATTATTTCTCAAAATACTACGATTTTAATCTCGTATTACTAAGAGTTTATTCTCGAAATATTTCGACTTTTTTTCTCGTAACATTTCGACTTTATTCTCGTAACATTTCGACTTTATTCTCGTAACATTTCGACTTTATTCTCGTAGTTTCGAGTTTATTCTCGAAATATTACGAGTTTAATCTCGTAATCTTAGATTTTTTTTTATTTTTTAAGGTGGCACTAAAACGCCGTCGTAGTCCATTATATGGAGAAAAATCCTGAAATGTTTTCCTCAAAAAACATAATTTCTTATAGGGGGTGAGTATATTATCTGTAAATTTTTGTTCTGGAAGTGGACTTCTCCTTTAATGTTAAAGAAAAACTAAGTCAGAAAGTCACCTGTCCTCCTGTGATTATTAAAAACCGTGATACCTCGTGTAAAATTGTGGATATAAATTAGCCTCCTACATTATTTTGTTCTGAAAATATCAGTGCTACGCTAAGTTATATTTCAAAACTCCGGCCCTATGTTTCATTCAGTCATGTCGTGGTGCCATTTAAAAGAATATTCTGGGTTATCTTCATCTTAAAGGGACAGTACACTCAAAATGAAAATCCTGTAATTACTCACCCTCATGCCGTTCCAAACCCGTAAGACCTTCGTTCATCTTCAGCACAAATAAAAATGTTTTTGATGAAATCAAAAAGCTTTCTGACCCTGCACAGACAACAATGCAACTGACACAAGGCCTAGAAAGGTAGTAAGGACATCAATGTGACATCAGTGGTTCAACAGGAGGTTATTTTCCTAATAACCCAGAATATTCTTTTAAAAGCTTTAGACTTTTGGTGCTTGATTATATGGTTCCCCTCGTATAGTACGACGTCCTGCTGATGTGACCAATCCTTAAGAGCAATAATGTGATTCTTCATATCTCATGAGAAAATTCCCATTTGGCTTCCCCTCAAATGGTATGTATATTTTTATTGATATATATATAGACATATATAATATATTGGTGTGATAAATGGTATATTATTGCTAAAGCACTAATCACAGAAGGGATAGCTGCACTTTATAATGCAGAAAGAAAAAAAACATGCATAAAAATTAATGAAAGCGCTCAGCGCCTGCAGCAGTATTACAGTAAAAACCAACATGGTGTGTACAGTGTAAATGCACATGATTATAATTTTTGTCAGAGATTATCGATGTTTATTTTCTTATGTTTGTGCTGTACGTGTATGTGTGGCTGGGGGTTTGTGGGTGTACGATGGCATACTGTAAGTACATATTGTACTGTATTAATCATTGATATTCTTTGAATCTTAGCTGTAGTATCACACTGGTTTACTGTGTACCAAATAGATGTTTTTTAATCGTGTTTATATTTACGTTCTGTTTTCTAGCTTGCTTTCGGTTGTTAAAAGATGTTCTTTCGACCTCAAAAAGCTTTTTTAACTTCTGATTGCTATATTTTCTTCTGCCATCCCACCTTGAGAATCACTACTAAATGGTTTATTTGGATACTACAGATGGATTTCCTACCAAGTCGATGTGAATCCATCTCTGAGTCCTTTTAGGGCTTTGAATTCATGACCTTTTACACTGTAGAGACGATGAAATTTAAAGTTTGAATAAAAAAATATATTCTAAAGCTGTGGTGTTTTCTTTGACAAGCACTTTACGGGGTATAAAACGTCGGACGTCTAATATTGAATGCGTTTAAAGAGCCCTGTGGCATCTCTGGCCCCTGACCTCAGGAAAATTGGCTGGTTTGCTCTGGAGAACCTGTAAAATATGAGAGAGAGTGACATGGTGCGGAGTCGTTGGGGATTCGGCGTCCTTCGGGCATCCTGAGTGACACCGTATGTCCTGAGGAGCAACAAACGGACAAACAAGCAATCAGAAAAGATGGAGCGATTCGACTAGCTCACATTTATAACTGTCACTCAACAGGGTCAAAGTGGAAAGTCTCTATTTCTCATTCCTTCCCACATCACAAGGTTTGATTCTTTTCCGAAGGGAAACACGTTCTCCTGCTTTGAGATTCCCTCTTATTTTCTCTGGGTTTGACTGCTGCTAATGCTCCCGGTGAAGATTGAACTGCCGTGAAAACAGGCCACCTGAGCTTACGGAAGTCTTTTTATTTTTTGAGAGGTTTATCATTATTCACAATAAAGCAAGCACAAACATCACACTAATAAAGGTTAATTTAGCATGGCTGGGTCACATTAAGAGGGAAATTTACTTGATCTGGTCACTTCATGGTTCAGTAATGCCTGTTTGAAGTTAATCGGTTTGTTTAAACTCAACATGAGATGAAAATTGATCCTATTTGCTTTCTTAATATCCATTGCTGATCTGTTTGTACATTTAGGCTGCATTTACACTGCAGGTCCTTGCACACCGAGTCCGTTTCTTTTCGTATTCATCATGTAACGTCACAGTGGCTCTGAATTGTCAAAACACCTCTCAAAATGCTTGTTACAGATGTGAAAAATGCAGAAAATTTAACTCATTCCAATTTTTTTTTTTGAATGCTTTAGAGACAGTGTGTAAATATGATTGACACAACGTGAGGTCGACACAACGTGAAAATTCCGGGCGATAATTTCAGACTCAGTGTGCAAGGACTTTTAATGCACAAATCCAATCTTTTGACCATATCCAATTTTTTGGCCCGTCTGTTCACTTTTGACACAACATTGTGTTTACATTAAAGGAGAAATCTACTTCCAGAACCCCCTTGTCATCCAAGATGTTCACGTTTTTTTCTTCAGTCATAAAAAAATGTTTTTTGATTGATGTTTCTCCATATAATGGACTCATATGGTGCCCCGAGTTTGAACTTCCAAAATACAGTTTAAATGCGTCTTCAAACGATCTAAAATACGGTTGTAAACGATCCCAGCCGAGGAAGAAGGGTCTTATCTAGCGAAATTGTTATTTTTATAAAAATAATACAATTTATATACTTTTTAATGTCAAATGCTTGTCTTGCTCTGCCCGAAATCAGTTTTTTTTCCCAGTTCATGACAGTTAGGGTATGTCGAAAAAACTCCCATCTCATGTTCTCCCTCAACTTCAAAATCGCCCTATATCGCTGTTTTACCTTTTTTGCTAAGGGTGTTTGATGATCTTTGCATGTTCACTTTGCAAAGACTGGGCCGGTACTTCTGTAGCGATGTAGGATCATTTTGAAATGATTTTGCATGTCATGTCTAAAGTGAATGTAAACAGGTGGGCCAAAAGATCAGATCTGTCCATTAGACTTACAGTGTAGCCTTTATGGGCAAACTTGTCGCCCTCGCATTGTGGTGGGTTGAGGAGAATGGGATATGTGTGTTTAGACGTAGACTGGACGTCCAGATATTGGATATGTATCCAATTTAAAATGACATTTCGAAGTGGCTCAGATAGAATGCGAAAGAAAATTGGATCTTGTGAAAATCTAAACTTGTGGCATGTAGATTTTCTCCAAAGTAACTTCACTTTTCTGTACCAATTTTGTAATTACTTTTAAAAAGGTAATGTGTAATGCTTTTGTAAAGTCAGTTCCCTTCAGTTATTGGCCTATTTGATTGTCTGCCTCTGTTTGGATTTGTTTGCTTTTTACAAGAAATTAGATTCATTTCATCTAATTAAATTATATATTTAATTAAGTTTTACAACAGATGCACTGATTTTTCATTACCAGTCTTATGCATTGCAATGCACTGACATATTTTTATCCATTACTAAAGCAGTGTTTAGTATGCACTCCAATAACCAATAAAGTCTAAATTGCTCCTGTAATACTTTGCAGCTAACAATAGCTACCGGTCCATAACCCAGCATTCATCTGGAATCAAACAGTGGCTGATTGTGTAACAAAACCATTCATTTCTGTTTACCACGAAACAGGTCGATATCCTTATAAAACAATCAATCCATGCCACAGGTTTCCCAGCAAGAACAAGCAGCCTTATTTTGTTACGCATTGTTTTGCTTCTCATTCAATTTGCACGCTTGTAAAAATTGGCGTTTGTGCTTTAAAGGCGAGAAGTTCAAGTCAGGACATCGATCAACTGACACGTCTGAGTAAGAAGTGGACAGAAAACAATGCGGGAATCCCAATGAAATAGTCTGGGCTTTAAGAGCAAAACGTGTGTAGTTTGAGAACATAAATCTTACCCCAGTCGCATTTGAAAACTCTCTCTCCTGGCATTGTTGTTTCATGTCCAGGGTCTGTGCGGCGTCTCGCTGGTCTGTACTGTGTCTCAACCGTGGCTGGACAGGGCTACAGAGACATCCATAGCGATTCTTTAGTGTTGAATGACTGTAGTAGCTATTGTGCAAGTCTTTGTGATTCACCAACGGTTTGAGCTTCTGCTCCTTATGGCTGCTTGTCCCTCTGTGACCTCTTCCTCGTGCCAGTCTTCGGATCACCACTCTGGGTCTGGCTGCAGTAGGTGATGACCCGAGGTGGGCCGCCTTAGCCAGGCGCTCACGGCACCATTCGATTTTCTGTCCAGATGCCTTTTTCCAAAGAGCTTCGGGACTCCTTGTTTCATGCTTCGCCGAGACAAATCCCTCACACCTCCAGGATGTTGTTTCCTCTGTCATTTGCTCATGAGATGATTCGGGAATCCACTCTATCATTGGCAGAATGCTGTTCACCTCTACAATATGTATTTGCAGTGAGTTCTCGCTGACAGTATTTTGTCTCTGGGTCATTGAATCACTAGATATGCTGGGATTTATGGGTACAAAGCTTGGGTCCGATGCATTTGGTCTCTCAGTGGTAATGCTCACATCTGGGTTGGCAGATTTAGAGGGGGCACTACTGATTTGAGATGCTTTCCATCTTGAGTTTCCTTCATCCGATGCATCATTTGCTCCGGATACGCATGACCTGGGCTGAGCAAATAAATGAGGGGACAAAATGATGTTCCTCTCGTCCAAGTAACTGCATTTCTGCCTAGCCTTCTGTTTGGCCTCCTGGTATCTGTGAAATGAATTATCATCTGAAAAAAAAAAAAGAAAACGAAATCATTCTAATATGCTAATTTGCTGTTTAAGAAACACTTCTTACAGAGTGTTTTCACGACACATCATCAGTCAGGCATATTGGCGGCAGTGAATATAAACAATGCCACTGAACCAAACAAAACTTGCATATTTTGCTGATTATTGCTGCTAAAAATGTTCAGTTATTGTCATGTTTTGGGCTGTACTAACCAGTCGGACCGTTTGTGGTTGGCCAAACTGAACCAGGATTTCTAGGGCAAGAATCTTGACAATTCATGTTTGTTCTTATCATTTCCGGTCAGGTATGTGAAATATTAGGCTAATATCTTAATTAACTCTGCTCATACGTATCTTTACCACCTATTAACTTTCGTTTGTCAAAATATTGTGCCCTTTCCTGCTTACTAAGTCCTTCTCCATGATTCAGCAGCTACGTTTTTTGTGGTTTAAACAGCACAAATTAGCAGTACAATGTATTCAATAGTACATTAACCATGCAATCCATATTGTTGTTTACATCCGAGTATCGCCAATCCGGGTAACTCAACTAACCAAATCATGATGTAAGTGCAAACCCTCTATATCATGTACAATTACAATAAAATGTAATGATTCGGTTTACAGTACAATCAAAATTGAATAAAAACATAAAAAAGCATTAACACACCTGCTGCTTATTTAATCATCGTTTTGCAGATTTTGGGCTTAGTTTTTAACGAGATGGCACTGCCTTATAATCACCTGTACTCTGCTTGCTTTCAATTCCTTACACAAACTTTCACCTAAAATAGTCGTTCATAATGTAAAGTTTAAAAAGGTTGAAGCGAATTACAAAGATGTTCACAGTAGTTTTTGTTTACATTAATTTCACGCCATAAAAGCATTCTGAGACGCGCTTTACCGGTCTTCTTGGTGAGCATTTGAGTCTGCTGTTTAAAAACTAGATTAGAGCTTCACCTGCTGTTAAAAAGCTCAGAATCGATTCCAGAGAGAATCGTGATTCATTCGATTCACAAATCATCATGAAGCATCAATTTATCATCGCAGCCTTACCAAATAGGTGCTTTCTGAAAAGCTTTTTTGCCATTCTTCATTAGCAAAACCCCCAATATAGACACAAATAACTACACTAGCACTATTTGTGTTATTTATTATTACTGCTAAGCTCACTCCTAGAAAAGAATAACTGGAAAAGATATTCTGATTATCCATTAGGCTAGTGCAACACACCTGCTGGTAATTTTGAAGTAATCCTATAAACCCTGATTAGCTGATTTAGAAGCTAAACTGCATCTTATTGATTTCATACCTGCATTGGGAATATGTTGAGAAGATCTAATGTCTGTTTTGGGAACAAGAATGAATTCTCAGGATATTTGGGTAAATATAAGCATTCCTATTTAGACTGTTAACAAGGTTACATCTATCACAGAGATGGTAAACCCTCCTGCTTTCTTGCTCTTGGGTCTTTGAGTGTTCACAGGGCTTCATTACAAATGCTGTGAAGTCTGAGCCCTGTTAGGCCGATGATTAATCACAGGTCCGGTTTTTAAATGTCAGGTCTGAGCCCAGCGTGGCCCGGCTCTGATCGATGTCCCACTCTACGGCTATCTTTCAGAAAGCTGCACTGACGCTGTGGGACTCGCAGTGACTCACCGTTTGCTCCAGAGCAGGTAAGTGGTAAAGGGTTTCAATGCAAACGTCTTTAACATCTAACTTCTGGAGAGCAGAGAGACATATTGGGGGTACAAACTCATAGACAGCTAGTGCATTTTCCATTATTTACCAATTTAATACAGATTCATTTTAACATATTACAAATTGCCATGCTTAAATGTTTCTATATTCAAAAAGAATCTTGTGTATCATTCAAAGCAAGAACAACTAAGATTCCAAAATCAGTGTGGCCAAGAAATCATGCAGAATCTTACATATTTCTTCTTATTATTTATATTGGATATTCCCCCCTTTTTAATCAAATTTTCACTGTGGTCTCAGACGTTGGGGCCACTGTTTATATAATGAGACTGGAGTAAACAACATCTGGCTAATATTTGCTCCTGTGAGATCTCTGCATAATATGCGGTGTTGGTTTTTTGTTATTGCTCACAACATTTTGAGAAGATGCCAAATACTAGAGTTTGGGAAAAATATCCAATATATGCACTACTTTAAGCTTTGATGTTCCCTAACAGCTTAGAATGTTTTCACACAAAAATCATGATTTATTAAATTAATTTATTAAAAATCACCCACAGAGTAGCCTTAGAAATATTTTTTTTTGTGCAAAATTTGTTGTAAACAATGCTGTTGTTTATCATTAAATAAATAATTTGGTGTAAGTGTACTCAGGCCATCCAGGATGTAGAGTTTGTTTCTTCATCTGAACTGATTTGGAGAAATTTAGCATTATTACTTACTCACCAATGGATTCTCTTCAGTGAATGGGTGCCGTCAGAATTAGAGTCCTAAAAAGCTGATAAAAACATCACAATAATCCACACGACAAAAGTAAACACTTGTGAAGTAAAAAGCAGTGTGTTTGTAATCAATTTATCATTAAAATATTAACTTCAAACCATTAATTTCAGTTAAAATGTGAGTCCTCTATCCATAATATTGCTTTCTCCAGTGAAAAAGTAGATTTGTCATTTCCCAGAGGCAACAGTTTAACGTTAAAACATCTTAATGATGTATTTGTTTCTTACAAACACACAGTTTTTCACTACACAAGATGTTAATTGATGGACTGGAGTCCATACAAGTGTGGATTACCTGTGGATTATACTGTTTTTATCAGCTGTTTGGACTCTCATTCTGACGGCACCCATTCACTGCAGTGGATCCACTGGTGAGCAAGTGATGTAATGCTAAATTTCTCCAAATCTGAGTAAATATTTAGCAGATTTTCATCTTGGGTGAACTATTCCTCCTTTTTGTCTCTGACAGAGAAAATGTCAATGCAAGGAAATACCATAACGGGGAGTTGGGTTGGTAATTGTATCAATTACAATAATTGTATATGGTTTGAGCACATATGACTCAGTACCAGAGTGCTGTTGTGAGTGAAGTGTCATTTGCGCGTCTAATAGTCAGCAGTGGTCGTTACTCACGCTGTGCCCTTGTTGAGCTCCCACATGAGGCTGCTTGGAAGTTCCTCTAAAATAAATACTGTAAAAATACTGTGGCTATGTCTTAAATTGGACCAATCTAGCATCTTTTTAATGCTCAAAATTCAGGTTTGAAATCACAGGAATAAATTACAATTTTAAATAGTTAAAATATTTCAAAATTTTACCATTTTTGGAGGCTTGGTGAGCAAAAGAGACTTTTAAAAAACATTAGAAATCGTACTGTTTAAAAACTTTTGACTGGTAGCATAAAAGTGTGCCCAGTATCCTATCACTCCAACCATTTTTGAAAAAACTGTTTTAGAGACAAATAAATTCTCACCCTCCAGTCAAAACAATAGTTAAAAGCCCAAACAAACATAATAACCAGTCAAAACAGAAAAACATTTGCAAATTAAGCATCTGGCCTCATGCCTCCATGCGTAGAGAAACCTTTACATGCTGAGTGATTGGCAGGAAGTCGCGCCTTTCAGTCCCGATGCACACTGCGAGGTGATTTTGAGGCATGCTGGGTAGCAAGCTAGACTCAGTAGCAGACAAATGTTTGCGCCACACATAATGGACGCCTCCAGATCCCCATAAGGAATTTCCCGTAGCAGCAGGTGAAAGCAACAGTGTAATTAGACGCAAGTCGCGTACAGGAAAACGCCGGCGTCATCCATTATCTCCTCTCCTGCTGCTTGAACTAAACTATGTTTAAGGGAACTCTGTGGGACTGTCACTCAGGACTTTGATTATGACTCTGATGTGGCGTTAGAGCCATTTCAGAGAGTATTATTGATTTTTCTTTGGCAGCATTTTACTCTTTCCAACTAGATTCATTACAACGTAAGCCATTACATAGATTCACTGACTGAATATGAATGTGTTTGATTGCTTACCACTGATGCCGCCATCTGTATCGGAACATTCCCAAGCACAGCACAGATCCCTCTTCTCGTCTTTTCTGTGGAAACATTTTGACATAAATGGATAAAAGACCAGAATTTTCCCCTTTTTAAAGTCTGAAGACAGAAGTGCAGTTAGGCTATTGACTTAATGACATTGTTGCTTTCTTTTTCCAGTAAAAATGTACATTAAATATGTATTTTCCAATGTTTTCTATTTTATATTTTAACAGTGTAAAAAATATTCAGTTTATTAAAGCCTACTATGAATATCATCTAGTTAGTGTTTTAAGCATTTTACATTTATTCCAAAATAACTCAAGGCAGTAATTTCAGGTATTTGTGTGTGTGTGTGTGTTTGTGTGTATGTATGTGTGTATATATATATATATATATACATATTAAAAACCAACATTTGAACAACAAAATGCAATTTTGGACATTTTCTAATTGAATTGAACCACAGTGAAGTCAAAAATGAAACTGAATTTCCAAAGAAAGGACTGACAGGAGACTTTTTACAAAGCAGCCCATAGTGTGTTGTATTCAGCGTGATGGTTGGTACTGAATTGTTTCTGATGTGATGGCAACAGGCAGGACAATAGAAGCTCTTCACTATAGCAAAACAACATCAGTTTAGCAAGCAGTGAGATGAATTGAGCGTACAATGCTAACAGAATCCCTGTGAATGTTTCTGCAGTTCATCAAAGCGCTTATAGAGATATAGAGAACGACTCTATAGCCCAGGACCAATGAGTCATGGAGGTCCATAATTATTCCTGGCTATTGTTTTCCATTACCATCACCTCATATCAGCGCTACTCACAAACCACCTCTAACATCTCTAAAGCACACTTTTTGTGAAAGCGTAATGCAGAAGCAGAGTAATTTTCTCTGTTCCAGCCCTTGTGTTCAGTGCAGCATACAATGGAAATGGCTTGTTTTGACGGTGTGAAAACTCTTAATTCCTCCAGCAGATTGAGTACAGGAACACTGAGAGAGAGAGAGAGAGAGCAGAGCCGATACAACTGCTTCCAAGCCACAGTATAAAGTCTAAATTAAGACATAAATTCACTTTCTGAGATAAACTCAAAAAATGGAAGATATAAAGTTACAATTTTTTTTAAAACTTGTTAGCAGAAATGGGTTTTCATAACAGAGAGAACTGAAAACGAAACTTTTAGATTTAGGTATTTAAGATTATGAGATTAAAGTCATAATATTTCGACAATAAAGTCAAAATTATGAGAATAATGTCGAAATGTTTTGAGTATAAAGTCAAAATATTTTTAAGAATAACATCAAAATTGCGAGATTCATTCGTAGCAATTACAAGATTAAAGTTATAATATTTTGAGAGTATATTCTAACCTTTTGCACATGCGGAAGATAACAATAACTTATGTTAACGAGTTGGAGTCCACTTCACAATTCACTCCGCCTTGTCACAATTCTGTATTGTTAAAGGCGGTATATAAATAAAGGTGACTTCAGTCTTTTAGAATGTTTTATTGTTGTTTATACACTGACCAAAAATGGAATGTTGGTCCACTCATCTTCAATAGCTGTGCAAAGTTGCTGGATATTGGCAGGAACTGGAACACGCTGTCGTATACGCTGATCCAGAGCATCCCAAACATGCTCAGTGGGTGACATGCTCGGTGAGTATGCTGGCCATGCAAGAACTGGGATGTTTTCAGCTTCCAGGAATTGTGTACAGATCCTTGCAACATGTGGCTGTGCATTATCATGCTGCAACATGAGGTGATGATCATGGATGAATGGCACAA